>NC_133808.1:13652500-13952500 GCF_043250625.1 Sebastes fasciatus
GGCTTGATGCGCCAATGAGCAACTCTCATAAGAATGAACAGGAGCCCGCCTACAACGCTGCATCCAGTTCTCTTTATACATCCATGGTTAAACTGAGTTGGACATTACACAGCGAGATGCACACTCAGGACCCCAACTTAACACCACCCTCAACCCCCCAGTTGATGCAAGGACTGTGTTTCTTGAGCCATGGACGTCCCAAAATGGTACATCAGGTGCATCAATGAGGAAAAACTGCATACTTTCCATGTGTCGGTCAATGCAAGTTTTAAGGTGGCCTGTAATCTTTTCAACCCACCCAAAGGTTGCCCATCCACTGCCGTGATGGCAAGTAGACTAGAGAGGGGAGATATCGGCAGCTCAGATCTCGGGCCAAGGTCGAGTCAATGAAAATATCTGCTGCACCTGAATCCACAAACGCGGAGAGGTTGTATTTGTTATTACCCCACGGTAACTCAACTGACAGAGGGGTACGGTTATTCACTGCCGGGAGGAGATTATTTATTATTTAGACCTCCCCATGTTCTGACAAATGTACCATATTCCCTGCACTTCTCTTTTTTGCATTACTGGGAACGTACAAATGAAGTGGCCTTTCCCACAGTACAGAGAGGACCCACTACTCATACGCTTCTCCCTCTCTAGGTTCTCCCTCTCTACCTGAAATAGCCACATGTGCCCTGTTTGCATGGGTTCATCACTGTACGGAGGTGTTTCCTGAGAGATGTTAAACTCCACCCCCGGCATGGGGCAGGGGTGAACGTGCTTTCTCTCCGTTCACGGATTTCATTATTGATCCGAATCACCAAGGAAATCAATTCCTTGAGCAAGTCGGGAATGTTGCAGGAGGCTATCTCGTCTTTAACCTTCTCTGATAAGGCATGGATAAAGGTTGCCGTCAGGGCTTCCCTGTTACACCCCCAGATCAGCAAGCGCGGAGTTCAATGGAGAACTTGGCTACTCTGGTGGAGTTCTGACGTAAACCAATAAGACATTTAGCCACTTCCTGGCCGCTTATGTCGTGGTCAAAAACTAATTTTGGCAACAAAATGAGCAGCACTAGAACAGACAGGAGGCTGCTTCTCCCACAACGCCACAGACCATGAAAGAGCCTTATCTGAGAAAGGGGATATTATGTATGCTACCTGGGCTCATTCTGTGCTATACATGGAGGGTTGTGATTCAAACACCAGACTACATTGGGTGATAAACCCTTTACATTTCCCTGGATGCCCTTCTTAGCGGGCGGGTGTCGGTATTTTGGGTTCATGGACAGCAATAAGGCCGTGGAGCGGAACTAGGGGTTCTTGGTGGACTACCAAGGTTTGGTGCTTGGACTTTGGGTGGAGTTAGTTTGGGTTTCTGTAATATGGGTAAGTATTTCTCTTAATATGTTGTCATGAGAAGCCTGTTGAGTAGCTATGGCATGGAGCATCTGCTCATGGGAGCCTAACAGGGCTCCCTGCACAGTGATAGCCTGCCCGTACGCAGATAGCTGTGGGTTAAGCTCTGAAGCTTGGGGGGGTCGATGGTGGATGGGTCTGCTGTGTCTGACAATGGCTCATTCTGTCGGGATAATGGGGAGAGGGACACAATTGCGGACCAGGGGAATCTTAAAGTTAGCCCCAGGAGGGTAACCACAAAAATCTCAAGGGGGGAGGGGAAACACCAAATAAAAATTAGCCTGAAATAGAAAGGCTCCCTCCCCTCACTAGGATATTTAAATTAGTGGACTCAGATAGTAAACTAAAACACCTCTGCCCAGCAGCTGACTAGAAGATATACACTCTGGGAAACAGAGTCAAGTCGACTAAAAAGAAAGACACTGGCAGCACTGAGAAGCCGGGCCTCGACTGAGTCCTTCAGTTGAATTCCTGTTTGATATGCTGTCTTGTGTTCTGTGGAGCAGAAGTTGTCAGAATGTCTGGCTTGCAATATCTAGAAACAAAGAGACACTCATGCTAATTGCTTTTGCAAGTGAGCATTCACACAACTGCCAACTGTGATGATTAACAATTACTTTATTGTGTCTTTCTGAGCTATTTCACACATAAGAGGAAGCCTCCAAGCTGCAAATATTAAATATTTAAAATCTACAGGAAGCAAATCTCTTAATGGTTGTAAAATGATTGCACATTCAATATTAAATGTGTTTTTTCACATTTTCATTCCTCTCCCAACCCCCCCCCATCTTGTATCCATAGCACCATCAACCTCCGTGGGGACGGCCAGCGCTGTAAAGTGCAACAGTTTAATTCAAGCACACTCATAAATGCTCAGCACCGGTGGATCACTCCATCTCTGTGATACATGTTGTAATAATTCATATATGTAGATATTACGGCATATCCAAGTATGTAATCCTAATGCCTTGTTCCCATACCATTACCCTAAACAGCAGGCATCTCAGTGAGACGGAAATCAGATGACAGGAGATTGGGTAGAGCTTAAGTGTGTGTATGTGTATGTGTGTCTTCGCAGGTGTCGCCTGGCTGTTTGTAACAGAAGAGCCCTGTGCTATGCCGGCTGTATACTAATACACAGATCTAGTGGGGATATGCTGATAGGGATCAGACCAGTTTGAAGGGATGAGGTGATGAGAACCATCATCAGAGAGGACTTGAACTGGAATGGTGCCAGTACTCACACACACCTCACAGCCAAAGACCTAGATGACTGAATGGACACAAATAACACACTTTATGCTGTATTGTATGCAAATATTGTGCCAATACTGTAAACGTGTCGAGGGAGTTGTGAATCGCAATGTGTAGATGTGGGCAGCCATATTTGCTAATGTGTTCTCAGTCTTGTGAACACATCAAGTTACAAATCTACATGTATAAAAGTCTGTTCTGGTGGCCTTGCAGTCCAAGATGTAACAGCAATATCCCCTACATATTCAAATCGTGTACATATTCATGCACACATATAGCGCCTCCCACTTTCACACAACCAGCAATACTGATTAGTGGTATGTGTGGGTGTGTATACGTGTGTATACGTGTGCTTGTCAGGTCTCAACCCTTAATTTTCTTGACAGACAATAAATGCAGATGGCCTGTGGGTGACTCAGAGGTAAATTAGAATGGACCAAGCATCTCATCGTAGCGCCTCCTCTTTCACCCAAAGAGGAGCCAGCCCATCCTAATTAAATTACTTATACCTCTTAAGTAGGTCAATTATGAGATTTAATTGGCTGGCGAGTGGTTGATTAGATAGTTAACCAATGCTTGATTAAAAAAGTGCTACAGCACTATGTGGTGCTGATTGTCATTCACACTTGGGGGAGGGGAGGCATGAGGGGAGCTCAGATCTTTTTAAGTAAACACAGGTCCATGTATATATGTAGGATCAAAAGGAAACGGCAGGGCGTTTTCCTCTCTCCATTTGTCACTGTGTCTCCCTCAGATGTTAAGTGTATAAATTGTCTGGGGTTTCCTCTAATCTTTCATTTTACCGCTGACAGCAGAGACAAATGGAGAAAGCTCGCCCACCGCACAGAGGCGAGGCCCACCAGACGAAGCCGAGAAAACTTCTGACATTTTCCCTCTTGACCACCGTGCCGTATTGCTTGCTGAGCATTTGCATATTCTTGAGATTTCACCGCATAGATGTCTCTCTTCTGAATTCATGGAATGCATAATTAATCCCTTTTGAAATGTACAGATGCATGGAATCGATCGGTTTCACAAACCTACAAATGCAAGCTGGGATATGGAATTTCCTTTTACACATGCTCCTCTTCACAGGCGTGTAGACCACGGTATATAGAGTGCCATATGTTTGCTTCTGGGGGCAGCGTGGGTTGTTAATGTAAACATGACATAAAGCAAAGAGAGATCCTTGGAGAGACGGCCCAAGGGGGGAAAAAAAGCAGCATTGCAGCACAATGGTTATGCTGCACTGACAAGGCCTCCTGTTGCCAAGGAAACGACGCAGAGGTTATTGACATAATTTTCAGAGAGTTCCCAGGAATCCTACATTTACATAGTTTTGTCCATTTCCTTTAATGCCTCTATGGTAGAGCGACCTGATGCTATATCCATACCCCTTTTTACATTATACATAATATATGAAAGCAAATGTGAGCTGTTGTAAGTGGTAGTAGAGGTCTCTTTTTGTTGCACTACACTACATAATTACACCTAATTACTGTTTCCCCATGATCCCCTATGAGTACCCTACCTTACAGACATGTATGTGTATTATGTGCACGTCTATATGAGTGAAAAATGTCTCGGTCTGTCTGACCTCGTCAGCAATATAGAGCCTTGTTAATTGCCACGTTAATTAGCTTTATCATCAAAGACGGCCTCGGTGTCTGCCAATCTGCTGACTGCTGAGTAAAAAAGGGAATGGAAAGGGGATGATTTCACCGGCTGCCGTCTGGATTCAGGGAGGAGGGTGGAGCAGACAGGATTCATCTTCTCTTACTGATCTGCGGTCAATGATTTATCACTTTGTTTTCCTTTTTCTAAAAGCATATGAGCACTGGATCATTGTGGTTCTATATCGAGACACAGATAGCAAAGAGAGTCTACTGGTTGTTTATGAAGTTCGGATGGGGGAAGGAATTTCCATGGTGGGTAAATGTTGGGAGTGTTTGTTGAGCTATTGACACAAAACTTACCTCTGCATGGGGGCTGATGAGAACAGTGTTTGTTGGGGGGAAGTAAGAGTGGAAAGTTGCTCAAATAGGCTCCTTTACACTGCAGAGAGAAATGCACTCATTTACACATACAATTATCTGTGGTTAAAAGTTTTTATTTGGCGATTTGAAGCCAGTGGAGCAAGCTAAAAACAAAACAGACCTATTATCACCTTGTACATTGTTGGCAAAAGTGTTGCCTGTTTACCATCCAGCAGACACTAAGAAACATTAGCATTTATTTGGAGTCGTTGGGGGATTATAAATCCAATCTTCATTATCTCATATTCTATCCTATACGTAGCTCAGTCTTCACTAACTCCACAGAAAAATATCTGTCTCTTTAGGAGCTATTTGTTCCACTATATGTTAACCTGTTAGTTGCTAAATGTGTCTGTTTGGTGCTGGACAGGTAGAGTTTATCACAGAAAACATTTACAAACCAAAACAATGAAAACGCTTACATGATGCAGAGTTGGTTGATAATTCTCTGTAACTATAGCAACCTTTTTTTATATTACACGTAGGCTTGATCTATTGTTTTTATTGTGCAGCTTTAAAGGTGCAGTGTGTAGGATCTTGCAGCATCTAGTGGTGAGGTTGCAGATTGGAACTAACTGAACGTCTCCCATGTGCCAAGATTATAGGAGAACTACGGTGGCCGAGGCAAAGAAGTGAGAACGCAAATGGTCCGATCTAGAGCCAGTATTTGGTTTGTCTGTTCAGGGCTACTGTAGAAACATGGCGAACCGGCTCCGAGAAGCAGACCCGCTCCCTATGTAGATATAAATGGCTCATTCTCAGCAATGATTACACAACAATTTTTATTTTCAGGTGATTATACATTAAAGAAAACATACAAAACATTTCTGCCAATAGATCCACCTAAATGTTACACACTGTTTCTTTAAGAACCTTATTTTAGTATTTTTTTTCCACCACTGTTGAGTGTGTGGGTGCAAGAGTCTCTGCTCGTGTGGGTTTATGTCTAATCTGGTGCTTCGCAGGCTGATGTGATGTGATGTGATGGATGTGTCTGGAGAGGACAGACCTCAAAGTTGTTAATTGAAAATTGAGACAGTGTTGAGATGATGTTATTGATTTTCACACTCTCCGCGAGCAGTGTGCGGAAGTCCTCGCCATGGCGAGAAACGGGTGAATAGGTGATGAGGGAACAACAGTGGGGGTCAAAGGAGGATAGAGAAAATGGGATGGGGGTGGAGGAAGAGGAGCAGATAGGGCAGAAGTAGGAGAGAGGAGGATCAGAGGTTAGGGTATGCAGTAAAGTGGGGTTGAAAGATGGACATTATGAGGCCTTTAAATGCTCGGAAAGGAGCTACCATCTTTTGCGGCTCAATTTATGTTACGAGCATAACCCTGAACCTCTGGCTATCATAAAGCCGATGAAGGCTCACAGCTAAGGGAACAACCCTTCTAACCTGTGCCTTTTCTTCGCAGCATCGATCCGACTGGAGCAAACCAGTCCCCAGGCTGTTTATAAGTCAACATAAACCGACAAACCCTACAACCAGTGCTCAAGTAATCAATAGAGGTGGGAATCGTGTTTACTCCTGTGTTTCATGGCCTTTGAAATGTCTCCGATCAGATGTAGGGGCTCCGACTGCTTTCATCTTCCTCCTCATGCTGTTCTCTCTTTGCCAAGCACACACACCAACATATAGACACAAAGACAAACAGTACTGTATGTCAGGCTGTCTCTCTGGTGAGTTCGTAAAAGGTGGTTTGTAGACCAGAACAAGCACATATGATCAATACCTTTCCTTTTCTTTCCTTCTCATAGTGCGTGCCACATACAGTAGTCTTCCCTTTCCCAACACCCCCGCCCACTCTGTTAGGCAATCATTCTGTGCTTCCTAGGAACAACAACAATCATGATCCGGCATGAGATGATGCAAACCTATTATGCAGAACTGTTCAGTTCCAATGAACACAGACCCGTAAGTAGAACCACCTCTTGTTACAAAGGCACCCTTTCTTCTTCTGGTCAAATACAGCAGAAAACTTGATTTATTTAAATGGTCCTCTGCATCTGGTTTAGTGTTTTTTGCTGTGGTCACATGCTCTTGCCATCACCTGCATGTGGTCATCTGCTTGTGGACAACAAGACCCAGCTGAGACGCTCCCCCCCCCCCCTGCTGCTACATCTGTCAAGCTTACCATTCAAGCATGGCTTATAATCACTGTGTGGGCAGATTTATTACTCAAAATTCATAGTATCTTTTTGAAGTTTGATTGATGAAGCTTGTCTTGCAGCATTTGCATTTCAAATAACAGTTGCAGGTACATTTTATCAGCTATAACGGGTTGGTTGAAAAAGGGGCCTCTGGCTGACTCGCATTAATTCAAGAATCCTGCAAAAGGGTTTAAAAAATACATTTAATGGTTACATACATGATATCATACTAAAACACTAAACCAAAGCTACATGTCTCTAAAAAGTCAGCATCCTCACTAGATGATGAGCTGCGTGGCTTTAGCCCTAATATTATTGTACAATAAGAACAAATGTAAGATAAGATAAGTTATTTCCTTAATTAACCCTGTTTGGGAATTATATAAAAAATACAAGCAAAGCAGAGGTTAAATTAATGCTTTATTGTTCATATTTTTAAAATAATGTTTCACTTTGTGTTCATACTGATGCTTGACAGACATGCATTGCACCCCAGTGGGAGGTGTCACTAAAATGCATATTGTTGTTCTCTTCGCTAATGCAATATGAAGAAAACAAGCAAGCTGTGCTGAAAAGGAACATGAAACAATCTGATAAGTAATGTGTGGAAACATTCTGAATTGAACATCATATATGGAAAAAAATCAAGGTTAAAGGTATAAACCGGGATAGAATCGGAGGGTGGATGCTACGCTTCCGCGACAACGCCGTCGGGGCCTTTGATTGGACAGTTGCTGGTGGGAGAGGGGTTTAGTGAATCGATTCAATTCAAGGAATAGTGCTTTCTCCTCTGCTATTATACGGAAAGGTGTCAGGTTGTCAGCACGGTCACCATCTTCTTTCATAGCTTTCTTCTTGACCATTAAAACACACACATACTATCTATAGACGCAGTACACACCTGAGCACAAACTGATCCCGGAAGTAGCCCTCAGGGAGTGATGGAGACCAAAGAGAATCAGGAGCAACTGAGGATATAGCAAAGGTGACCACGGTTAGTGGCCTAAATGAGAGGAAGGGGATGTGGGTTTGATTCAGGGTTTGTTTGTAGCATCAGGGGGCAGCTTGGTCCAAATTACCTTTTGGCCATTTACCCCCCCCTCCCTTTGTGTAATGGGGGACCTTTTCAACCCAGAATAAATGACAATGGCCCCGATGCCATTTCTAGAGGTGGGGATTAGAAAACAACCCTCCTGTGGTGCTGCTGGTGCTTTGTCCCTGTGTTAACACTGAAAAGGGGATTTTTATAAAAGAAAATAGAAGTCATACAGTTGTGTTGAATGGAAACATTGTGGCCATCTTGCAGTTTTTTTTGGAGAATACCTAAATTCTGAGAATATTGGGAGATTTTACAAAGATAAATCGTGAAAAATGTGAATTGAGGCAAGAAAAAACTAGCATGACCATTTTCAAAGGGGTCCCTTGACCTCTGACCTCAAGACATGTGAATGAAAATGGTTTCTATGGGTACCCACGAGTCTCCCCTTTACAGACATGCCCACTTTATGATAAGCAAATGCTGTTGTTGCCTGTTGCGCTTGCGTTTGCCATGTTATGATTTGAGCATATTTTCATGCTAAATACAGTACCTGTGAGGGTTTCTGGACGATATTTGTATACTTTGAGAAGATGCAAAATGTAAGATTAATTTGTTATTAATCACCATTCATCATGGGCAATCGATTTACAGCCCTAATACAGATACAAAATGGATCACAGGATCCAGGAAAAGAAAAAAAAACAGCTAACAGAGAAAAGGGAGTCAGTGATGGTGGTGATTAGATCGGATCAGATTGTTTCTCAGCACAGTATCCACATACAGGTGTCTACTAAAACCGTGCAAAGTCAGTGGGTCATCTGTGATTCTCATTTGTGTGCAATGTACACTAAATATTTATTTTGTTATTATGTTCCTGAGCTCGTACAGAACAAATTGCACCCATTGAATCTCCCCCATTGGATTAGCCAACCAGTTTTTGCTGCTACAGCCTGAAGCACATTCCTCCAAATATGTACTGATGTTGTTATTAGTAGTATAAATATCACACTTGCTGAGCTCTTCTTGTGCCTATGATCGGCACGCAGATAGATAAGCTCACATTAGTAAATGTCTGTTTGTCTGTTACGGAGAAGAGGAGCTACAGATTGTTCACTGCTTTAAATAGCTGGGTACCATAATAGATCATAAGGGTTTATTTAAGGCCTCTGGAGCTGCTTTATGTTTGTTGATATACTGGTAGATATTAGATTAGTCATTTTTGAGTAATTATGTTGTGTTAATATGATATTGTATGAACAGACACTGGAAAAGCTACACCTAAAATTCCTTGAATATGCCCTTAAAGTAAAATCTGTAATGATAATATGGCTTATGAGAAGCAAGGGAGACCATCAGTTTATATTATCAGTGTCGATTGCATAAAAACAGTATAACTTTAGATTGAGCAACACCAGAATCCCCAAAGTTACTAGAAGATACAAAGGTCTTGATAGAAATGTGAAGGTTCGTAATCACAGCTGTGTAATAGAAGATTATCACATTTTGTTTGCAAGGTGAATCAAAACAGTAGTTCCCAAAATATCACATTCATAGCATCCAGTTTTGTCATTTTAATCAGATAAGCCAAATGCCATATGTACTGTAAATAAGATACTTTCTTTGATTTGTCAGTATTATATGTTGTTTACTTCATATTATTTTAACAGGGTGAATCTAAAATGAAAATAAAAGAAATCATTTTACAGGTCCGCAAATGTCATGGTAATTAGGTGATAATAAGCAAGTAACCTGTTTGAAATTTCTTTGGAATAACTGCCAAACTACATCAATATTTAACTCAAATTTATCAAAAATGACTTTATTATAAACATTATTTAATAATTAAATGCTAAAATAGCATGAGAAAAGGCTGTGCGCTGCTCTTCATCGGAGGTGGAAAAACCAAAATGAATAGAAGACACTTCTGATCAGCACAAATCTCACCATAGTGTGACTTATTGTCTACACAAATGTAAAGTGGTAGCTAATGGGATGATTCAGGGAGTTTTTAAAGAAATTTCAGAGAAGTTATTTGCTAATTTTCATCTATTTACCAGCAGACATGGAAATAAAGCATATCAATTAACTTTGTATTTTTTTCCTGCATGGAAATGTATTAAATAAAGTACCAGCTATTGAGAAATAGTGGAATATAATCATTAAAAAAAGTTCTAAATAAAGTCATTTTCGATACATTTTGAGGTAAATATTGGGGTAATTTTCCAGTAATTCCAAATAGGTTACTTGCTAATTATCACCTAATTACCATGAAATTTGCGAACCAGTAATTGCCAAAAATCATTCACGCACTCGCATGTTGTGTCGATTTTGGTATCACAGGCTGTTTACATCTGATAAGACACAGGAAGTAGTTTAATGAGAAATGGGGGTCAAAGTTCAGCTTCTTTTCTTAACTTTAACATAAACATGTCCATCAATCTTGTTAACTTGATGACTTAACAAACTGTCTTTTTTGTTTTCTTCTTTAAATCCCAGAGCAAACAGTATACACACCTGGTGTGTATGAGTCAGTCCCCTCTGGTAGGAGTTGTTTACTGTGACACACAATGACACATAAACTTCAAACACACACTCCCACACTCTGAGGTGAAGCCGTCCTGTGACTACTGCTCGGGGAAAACATTCCTGTAAATTACTAAAGCAGATTATTAATGTGAGAAGACACTGTTTGATTGTTCCAGTTGACATGACTTGTGCTTGTCTTGACCTGATTTGGAACAGAAACCACCGCAGGTTAGTAAATACCTGGAGGGGTAGCCTCTTCATCCTGGGAAATGTCACTTCACACCAACATTATTATTGGGCCCCGGCAAACACATTAAACGTCTTAAAGGGTCGGTTCGCATAAATTAGGTAAAGCATATTTTCTCACTTAGTTCTAGTGGTGTCTATCCATGCAGAAATATAACAGACAGGTATCCAAAGCTTGAAGAAGTGAAACCAAAACTATCTGTAAGGTTACAGTGAGAATCTGCTGCTGTGCTCCTTCATGTTAATCTGCCTCTCGCTCTGTGCAGTCTATAACTGTATTGCTCAGTCTGTTTGCTTCCATAGCTACATTGTATGAAAGAGTAAACATTTTCCTACGTTTTGAAGCTAAACTATGTATAAAGGCACGGTCACATAGCGCGAAATTGACATTCGCCTCCCGTTCACTTCCACTCTATGCGAGCGAAGGGGTAGAAAAAACATTCGCTTCCAGTGGCGAAGCAAATTGAGCTGAATGTTTTGATTTTTGAATGAAGATTACATTTAGTTGAAGCTACAGTGCGTAGAATTGGAGCAAAAATGATTTAAAAAAGTTATTTTGTATAAAACTGTCACTATATCCTGACAGTAGTGCATGACACAGGTAATCTGAAAAAAATCATGTACTTATAGGAGCACTCAATAGGAACGCTCTCTCTCTGAAATGACCTGTGATTGGTCAAAGTCTCCTGTTACAGATGTTCTAAAGCCTGAAAACAGAGCCATGAGGAGGTGCAGAAGTCTAGTTTTCTCCCAGAACACTTGAATTACAATATGCTGAAAGGTTATTATGGAATATTTGCCCAATGATGCCAAAAAAATTGTGCTTACTGCAGGTTTAAGTGACAAAAAAGTGTAAAAAACATAGCTTGTGACACCCAATGAAGTAACACTAGGGGCCGTTCTGCATAATGAAGGATCTGAAAACGTCTTTATACAAAGCATACAGAGTCCTGAAATCGACATGCACTATTCTCATACGTGCACGCACACACATTAAAACTGGCATTGACACAATTGTGCTTTATTGCTGTACAGGTACAGTACTTATAAAACATTGGGAACATAATAATTATGAAATATCACATACAATCCTTTTTTTCTTTCCACAAACACATATGTATGCAGGTTAAAATATACTGTATGTCATGTACAAAAAAAAGACTACAATAAAAAAAACAACAACACTATGAAAGGCAGTGAGATACCCCTGTTTAGGTGCTAAAATATTGTGTCTCTCCGAACAACTATACGTGGACTGGGGGGACAGTAAAATGTCCCTTCTGCACTGGTTGTAGCACCAAAGAGCTGATCTCAGAGCAGAGGATTGTGAGATTCCTGACTAACAACAATGACTGGCAGTAATCTGGCTGCCAGAGTTTGGTAATGCGTATGACAGACTGAGCTATAGTCATCAGGGATTGTATATGATGGAGCCGATGTGTGTGCGGATCGGCCCAGTTAACGGTGGATGGAGATGTATGAGTCTTTAGATGAGAGACGAGGGACAGTGCGGTGATTCACAGTGCAGTGGGAAGCAGTTCTTCACATTAGACAGCCTTTTTTTAAAATATCTTTTCAGCATGAGCACGTTATATAGGACCAGGCCCAACATGTGGTCATGCAAGGTAAAAAGCACCGATATGCTTTAAAAGACAATAAAAAAACAATTTCCTCATTTCATGATTTCAGTAACCATGGTAATACACAAAAACCATAACGCAGACGACTTACCAGAACCCTGATCATAATGAAGGCCCGATAGAGAGCTGCAGGAATGAGTGGTAAAACCTGGGAATGAGTTGGCATATTAGCACTTACGGTTCCCTCGTCTGGAAGTCGATGGGTTTTTAGTTAGATGCCTGAAATAAGGTCTGTGGTTAACACAAGATGAAGAGATTTTAACGTTTTGTTCTACAATATAAAATACGTCATTAAATACCCCACTTGTGAATTTTGAATCCTTTACGTGTCTTAAAGAAGGCGGTTGCTAAAAGGAGACTACTAAACGTCATCACGCCTTTACAGCCTCGTTGTGTATACTCACCCTCATGTGACCGTGGCGTAGTTCGTTTATAGCTGTTTACACGGGCTGTCAAAGTTAACGCGATAATAACGCATAAACCCAAATTTGTTTTGACGCCACTAATTTCTTTAATGCATTAACCCTAACTTGCAAAAGCTAGAGTGAAGATACTGGAATCTATCAATACCAACCATGTCATACCAGCTTGTCACGAAGGAGGTTAAATAACGCTCGAAACTTGCGCTAAATTTTGGTGGGAAAACTGTCATGGCCATTTTCAAAGGGGTCCCTTGACCTCTGACCTCAAGATATGTGAATGAAAATGGGTTCTATGGGTACCCACGAGTCTCCCCTTTACAGACATGCCCACTTTATGATAATCACATGCAGTTTGGGGCAAATCATAGTCAAGTCATCACACTGACACACTGACAAGCTGTTGTTGCCTGTTGGGCTGCAGTTTGCCATGTTGTGATTTGAGCATATTATGCTAAATGCAGTACCTGTGAGGGTTTCTGGACAATATTTCTCATTGTTTTGTGTTGTTAATTGATTTCCAATAAAAAATATATACATACATTTGCACAAAGCAGCATATTTGACCACTCCCATGTTGATAAGAGTATTAAATACTTGACAAATCTCCCTTTAAGATACATTTTGAACAGATGCAGATTAATCGCGATTCAATTCAATATTTTTATCGATTGGTGATTTCATTCATGCTTAAAAAAATCCTAAAAGTGATGTCCATTTGTTGAGAATATCGTATGGAACAAAACGTGTAAGTATTATAAACGTTTGTTTACAACAGAGTTTATTTTCTGCAATAATCCAAAAGCCAATGGAGAAATCCCTTTGGCTTTTTGTTGAGGGAACCCGTGCGATGCTAACTTCCTGGTTGGCCTACAAAAATACGTCATCCCTGCAGCACTCTATACAGAGACTATAAACTCTCTTTCATTGGCACTGGCAAGGTTGAGTAGCTGGATTTAGGTTCTCGTGTGAATGAGCTGAATCACACTATGATGAAAATGCTTGACAAAGTTCTGCATTGCAGTAGTACTCATGCAACCCCCGATCGCAGCACACAAGGTGTGAATAATGGAGCAAATCAATATCCGAAATGCTGCATCGTTATTAACTTGTTTTAAAAAAAAAAAAACGGACTGCATACATAACCTCTGAAGACAATAATCACATTAAGCAGTCAGGTACACTGTTTAGATACAGGCGCATTTTCCAGTAATAAGATACACAGGGTTTCAGGCAGTGAAAGAAAACGTTGCATTTATACATTCAGCCAGTCAGTCGAGGAAATGCAGCTCAGCTGATTTGCCGTCTCTGTTGTTGATTATCAGCCGATCTCCTCTAATTCCTCTTGAATATTTGTGCACGTTCGCGCACAGACAGCAGCTGAGATCGATCCTGTGATGGGGCTGCTAATTCGTGAGGCTGAATCAATCGGACACATTGTGGGTGATCAGTGGGAATGAGAAATCAATTAGAGCTATTGATACTTTGCGGCTCTAACAATCCAGGCCCGATCTTCGAGAGATCAAACGGCTTGTTGAGACACACCCAGCCCATTACAGAAGTCAACACGACGACACCACATAAACATTGTGCAATAAAACATCCATATACAAGGAAAACATCTGCCTCGCATCATAGGAACAGAACAACGGGGGTCAAGAGGGATAAAACAAATAATATTAAATAGAGTATAAAGAATTTCATAGCCATAGACAATCATTCTGAAAAAAAACCAAGATATTCACATTTTAAAATAAACCTCTTCTCTTTACCTCAGTCATTGCATCTAACCCAAGACATTCTTGAATCTCAGTTTCACCATCATAGACAGTATTATCTCATCTCGTCCTCGTCTTTCAATTCAATCCCTGTGCTTTTCTGCTATAGTAAAAGCTAGAACATACAACACCGTTCACTATTTACAAAGCGGTTACCATGGAAACACCCGTAGAGCCGGTTTGATCCATTAGGAAGGTGGGCGGGGGTGGGGGGGAGGGTCAAAGACCAAGTGGGAGAAAGGGGTCTGTTTGTTCGGGTCAAGAGGGGAAAGGAGATGAAGGGGCACAGCCACGGTGGAGGAATCTGTACAATAATCGAGTTCATCTGTGCGCGAGTTCCTGAGCTCTGCACAGTCTCCTGAACAACGCCGAACACATGGAACTGTTCAGGTGTTGATGAGACACAATGAGAGTTAAGTCGTTACTTTTCAAGTGTAGACTTGTTTTGTTTTTTTCCTCCTCTTTTCGCCATGTTCTTCTATTTAGAAACGGTCCGTTGAATCACCACTGAATCGCAGTAACAGCTATGATTTGGTCATTTATGCAAGTCTGTACATGTGAATCTATGGGGACTACATGTATACATCAGTTATAACTATACTTGTTAGTTTATCTTTCACAAGTTGTGTCACTTTGGCACAGAGTTTCATGTTCACAACATGAACTGTACACCTGTCAGCTAAAGCTTTTGTTATCTTAGCTTTACCTTTATACCTTAAACCAAAGTTCTTTTTTTTTTTGTTGGATCCCCTTCTCCTATTAAGGGTTAGTGCAGTAGGTTGCATTTTGGCCAGAGGTTTTTGTTCGTCAAAGGCTGGTGGCAACAATGGGGAAGAGAAGTGCACCTTGGGATATTACTGAGGTTACCCTGACCCCTGGTCGCTTGTTGCCAGGGTAGCAGTAGCACTTAAAAGCCCAAAACGTGAGAGGCTGAGTGAGAGCTGTACCTGAAGAGGTCCCATGTCTGAGCCAGCACACTGATGCTAAAAACCATGAGGTGTGCGAAGGCGTCGGTTGACTTGTAAACTTCAGAGAGGTCTGAGACTCGGGGGGGCGCGCACGCACAAGCATTCATGGGAACATCACAGGACAGCACGTCAAGTATAATCAGCACCATGCTCTGGGGTGGAGCTCCTCTGTGTGCAGCAGAACAACCGGATACAGACTAAAAGGGCCATTTAATATTGGACTACTATGAAAACACTGCTATTCTGCTCTTTAATTCAGCCTCCCATTGATGGACGTCACACATTTTGTCTCGAAGAACTGAAAATAAATAATAATCTGTCTCTTTTTGTTAATAAAAGCTTTGATCAAAAAGAAAAAACAGCTCCCCATGGACCTCTACTGTGTCGGTATTCCACATTTTTTTTCCATAGATAACACTCGTCAGTGTTTCAGAGTGTTGAGCTTGTTTCATATAGGTTGGGGAATCCTCCACAGTCGAGGTCATATGGCGCAGAGGCAGGACCTTCAGCCCAGGGACGAGGCTCACGCTTCGGGGCTTGGAGCTGTAACCTAGCCCCTGGGCTCTGAGGTTACTCGGTCCAAATAAACCAAAAAAAAAGAGCAGGGAGGAGCTTCATAGCCAAATCATGTGACTGCATCACACAACCTCTGTCATGGAAAGGCCTTCCTGTTGGTCCAGAGCAGCGTGCGGGGCAGGGATGGGGACTGAGGTGGACGGTGCTTCCAGCCGCCCCGCCCCTCACACTGCGCTCGCCGCCACCGCAGAAGCTCCCCGAGGGTGGCGCTCTCATCCCCGTTGGACAGACGTAACCGCTGGAACACCTGGAGCGCAGATGGAGGAAGAACATTCAAATTACTCACAAAATAATGACTTTCCGGATTGATGAATGGATTGACGAGGAGACGACAGAAAGCTGAAATGATCAGGCTGTGATTGGAGGGGGGGGGGGGGTGGGGGAATGACGAGCAGCGATTTAAATAAAATTAAAAAATTTAATTTAAAATTTAAAAAGGTTTCTCCATTTGAAAAGGTTTCTCCATTTGAGATGACCACCTACAGAGCAAGAAAAATAGGACAGTGTAGTCTGATCCATCATCTTGAAAGAGGCGGTGATCACTGGGCAGGGCTTCTCCTCTTAAAGTAGGACAGTTTGTCTCATGAATCAACTCAGAGATGAATCTGGGGCTGGCACCAAGCTATGTCATGAGACAGTTGATAGAGAGGGAAGCAGTGGAGGGGGGAAATCCCGTCTCTAACTGACAGCTTTAACGGCAACTCATCTCCATACTCTGTCTGTGGACCCTCCATACATCACCTCAAAGGAGGTCTTGTGAATTACACTAGGGGACCGTAGTGCAGCGAGCAACTCAAGTGTGCAACTTTTGTTCTTTCTCAGGTCAAAAACACAAAGGTGCACACATGCACACCATCCCCTGCCTGTCAATACCCAGTTAAATCAATCAGATAGGAATTCCAATCTGCCTCAGTCAGTAATATAAGCAACGGGACCGGGCCCTGATGATCAACACCCGATTAGGAACTGGAGGTTGTAATGGTGGCAGTTGATGGGCTGTTAAAGTGCAAATGTTCCCTCTTGCTCAGAGATGAGATCCAAACGATATGGTTGGCATTACCATGCTGTATATTTTTCTCACTGTCAACAAATCCCATAAAAACACTAAAAGGAAAAATAAGATTTTCTGACCCCCCTACCCGGCTTTAGCACTCAGCCCCAAGCCCATTGGTTCCTACTGAAGACTGTATATAACAAGTGGACGTAGTGACGTCACCAATTGGTTTGTGGACTGCCGTTTTGAAGCCTCGAGTACGGCATTTTGGTCATTGTCATCTTGGTTTTTGACAACCAGAAGTGACACGAGAGGGCGGAGCTAAGTACAACCGAATGCTGAATAAGACATCTTCAGACGACCAAAATGTTTCAATTAACTTTCATGAACTGAAAACACAGTGTGAAAGGGTTAACATTCTGAGATGAAAACGCAGACAACATCAAGACCGGACAATGCCGTGGTAGCAACCTGTCAATCACAAGGTAGCCACGCTCTAAAGCATCCCCTGCTTTATGGTCTATTTGACTCTAAATGGGACCGTAATTTACTAAATGAACATCATGCTGTATCAAAGAAGACTTGAAACTAGCGATTGCGACCATAAACTCATGTTTACAATGTTTACTGAGGTAATAAATCAAGTGAGAAGTAGGCTCATTTTTCTCATAGACTTCTATACAATCAAACTTCTTTTTGCAACCAGAGGAGTCGCCCCCTGCTGGCTGTTAGAAAGAATGCAAGTTTAAGGCACTTCCGCATTGGCTTCACTTTTCAGACCTGGAGGTAGCCCACTTATTCCTACTGAAGACGGCTCACAAATATGGTTTTCATCTTTTTTTAAATTCTTTTAAAAGGCTAAGTAATTTCCTAAACTATATGGGTACTGTAGTTTCCAATAAATGTTACTCAAACAGGAGTAAATACTGCGTTCAGCTGTGGATTAACACACATTTGTTGCACTAGTGAGTATTTACTACAAAAGGATGTTGATATGGGACTGAGTCAAAATAAACTACATTACCCCTGTTGATCTTAAAAAAGGAACATGTCACCCAGTGCAATGGTGTGGTGTTTTATTAGTTTTTGGAAAACAATGACGCTCTACGACATAGAGGAATAAGCTGTATTGTATTGTATAAACACTTGTTAATATTTAGTTAGTAATAGTATCAATTCATTGTTGATTTTAGTCTTTTCATGGGATTTATTGACAATAAGAAAAAATCTTGGATATATATTACCATCTTTTAACATTCCCATAAAACTGATTAAAACTTGAATTGATGCTGTAATCGCAGCTTCCTTCATAATTCTATTCCTCCAACAGTCGTTCCATCGACCCCCTCATCCGCTTTTCATCTCTGCTGGAGTCGGAGCTGTGAGCTAAATCACGTTAGCAGTACATAAAATGCAACATTTTCTTTGCGTATTGCCAAGCATACCGTACATTTAGTGATGCATTCCACACAGACATTGCCACATAGCCACAGGCACACATAGTACACTCTCACACATCAATGAAAGCACATTGCACACATTACATACTTTGACATACACACATAGCCAGGATCACATGCACATATGTGGAGATCCACACACCTGTGAATGTCCATATGCGCATGCACTCAAACACACGCACAGAGACACACGCACAGAGACACACACACACACACACACACACACACACACACACACACATTGATTGCCTGCACAAGCACAATACTCAGCGACCTAATCCATAATTTACACCTCCCTGCCAGGCTATTCTCTGCACTGGCGCCAGCCAGGAACACCAGCTACTGGAACAGTAGACAAGTAGGAACACCGTGTCCTTCTGCAATGCATGACTGTACATGGACACACACACACACACACACACACGCACACACACACACACACACACACGTACATCCGATTAACATCAGATACAGTTTTGACAATCCAATAATTCTGAGAGAAGAACATTTTGAGAGATTCACAGTTTGTGGCCTTGATGCGTGAAAATATAAAGAACTCTAATGCTCATCTTCAGTTTCTCGGTAAGATGGTATTGCCGCATTTAGAAATGACATTTACCTCATGGTTAAAACTCTCTCTTATGGCAAGTATGTGGCCACTTGAACATCACACCTATGTGTAACTGTTGAACATCTCTTTCCAAAACACACAGGCCAAAATATGCCGCTATAACAACGTCTTGGAACCTGGCTGCAGGGATTTGCTCTCATTCAGCCACGAGAGCTTCTGTCTGCATTTAGCATAAAAAATATGCTCAAATCATAACATGGCAAACTGCAGCCCAACAAGCAACAACAGCTGTCAGTGTGTCAGTGTGTCAGTGTGCTGACTTGACTATGATTTGCCCCAAACTGCATGTGCTTATCATAAAGTGGGCATGTCTGTAAAGGGGAGACTCGTGGGTACCCATAGAACCCATTTTCATTCACATATCTTGAGGTCAGAGGTCAAGGGACCCCTTTGAAAATAGCCACGACAGCTTTTTCTTGCCAAAATGTAGCGCAAGTTTGGAGCATTATTTAGCCTCCTTCGCGACAAGCTATGCATTCTTTAGGTTTTCTAGTTTCATATGATACCAGTATCATCACTCTAGCTTTAAAACGGAACCCGCTACAACATTTGAAACATCAATTGCGAAATTAGTGGCGTTAAATCAAATTTGCGTTAATGCGTTATTATCACATTCATTTTGACAGACAATTGTTGTAACAATTTCATTAAGTAGCCAAAAATAAAACATTTTCATATTGAGGGCTCCATTCCTCCATTGAAAACATCCTCATACATGTGACATCTTAACCAAGCCCTTGTGAGCAAAAGGCATGGGGGGAGGGAGCTGATATCCAAACCAACATGTTAATGGATTGGTAATGTTATGGTAATCATATGGTAATGTAAGAAGACTAGTGGTCACTCCAAACTGTCACTCACAGACTGATTGATCTCATTCAATGATGTGTGTAAATCACATATATACACTCTGCAAAGAATATAAATAATTTACAATATATTGGTGCCTCTAATAAACGAGGTGCTCCGGCTTCAATCATTACAACACCAAGACAAGGAAACAAATCAATACCTGCTCTAGACCTTGTTCAAAGAAGCTAAAACAGAGAGGTCATTAATAGCGTTTATTTCTCAAACCATTTTACCCAGACTGGTTGATGGGAGGAGAGAAAGCACTGGGTGAACTGATTAGAGGGAGAGATGTTGATGGCCACTGATGGCTTATGTTTGAGGTCTCTCCTGTAAATTTCACTGGATGGGTTAGTTGACGTGGGGATTTCAGAGAAACTAGCATGATACCTTTATTCACACACACGCTTTAACTCTGACAAACATGGGGGATTCCTGCAGAGACACCAATGCTCTTTAAACCTCATTACTTCTGCCTGGATTTTATCTGAAGGGAAAAACAAAGAATATTAATCTCTGTGCCATCCAATCATTTCGTTGGCAGACAGTCCGCCTATTCTTTATGTGATTAGTCTAGACTGCTGTTGACTACTTACTACAGGAACCAAAACAAGCCAGTCCATTCATTCCTAACGGAGTAGTCCGTCCCCCTCTTCCTCCTTCATCCTTTCCTTTTCATTTATCCCATTAGATCTGCTAATCCTACATAAACACTGTCTGGAATGCAGCTAATTGAAAGGCATTCTGGGTCACGGAGTTGTTCCCATCTCTTGAATGAACTCATGGTAATGAACCTGTTCCAGACAACACATCAGATTAGTGAAGGAAGGAACCAAGATGCAAGTGTCTCCCTTTCCATGTTTTCAAAGAGAAGCCACGCTTTGACTGACCGGTTCTTGCACAGAGATAATATCAGACACACGAGGATGAAGATCTGGAGTGACTTATGAGGTTATACAACTCTTACTTAGATGTAACACCAGGGACATCTGGAAACAGATTTTAAGAGAGGTATGAGAAGGGGGGTTGGGTGATGGATTCAGCAACTTAAAATCCCAGCAGATGAATAAGCATCAATAAAAACTGCAGCTCTTCTTTGTTGAACAGATGTAATCGAAGTTTTGAGTGTCCGTTAGCAGTAAAATCCATGTGCATCAGTGTTGGTATGTGTGCTCATTTGCATATGCTAATCCAAGGACGGCATCAAAGGAAACAAGGATGCCTACCGTCCACTACAAGATGCATTTACTTAAAGCTGCAGTAGGCAGAATGTTTTTGGCATCATTTGGCAACAACAAAAACCTTTCAGCATATTGTAATTCAAGTGCTTTGAGAGAAAACTAGACTTCTGCACCTCCTCATGGCTTTGTTTTCAGGCTTTAAAAAATCTAGCCCGTGATGGGAGACTTTGGCCAATCAAAGGTAATTTCAGAGAAAGCGTTCCTATTGAGCGTTCCTATTGGCTGTCCTCCGGCTGCTGGGCGGTGCTTGGTATTTCCTCAACTGATCTCAACATGGCTGTCAGGTCACAAACTTTCTCATTTTACAGCTAAACAGTACACTACAAGATGTTTCTGAAAACATTTGAGGCGAGAAATAGGCATTACAGTAACAGAATGTTGATTCATATTTGATCAGCGCTGCCTAGTTTGACCGTTTGGTCGGAGTTCGCGAGTGATTGACAGCTGCTCAGAGACAGCAAGACTCCAGCTCGGCTCTGATTGGTTGTTTTCCCCCGGTCTGTGAAATCATGCAGATGCCATTAGGAGCACCGGAGGACACAAAGGCACATCATTTCTTTCAGATTACCTGTCTCATGCAACACTGTCAGGATATAGTGACCGTTTTATAAAAATAACTTTTTTAAAATCATATTTGCTCCATTTCTACCCACTGCAGCTTTAAGTTTTCAGGAATGCATAATATTGGAAATTTTTACCAATATCCAATAAACTGCATTTTCTATGGTCATTTCTGTAAGATGCTGACTGTCACGTTGCTGTCTCAAGTGAAAAAATATCTTATAATAATAAATCAAATGGGAGAAATTTGCTCCCTTTCATCCTACTAGAAGTTTATAGAAATCCACACAGAAGGCGGTACTAACTTATCTATTGAAATTGACAAGTTAATGTCAGTGTTATAGTAGATTAGAGTTAAAATACACAAAACCACTCTTAAGCACGTGTAATTACCAGATGAAACATCCACATATCCTATATACCGGATATATCTGGTTTCTTTTTGATATCAGCGCCAATATAATAACATCTCAAAGAACTCTTCAGTTATATGGATATGCTGAACCCACCGCAACACTGCACAGAGATAGACTGACATAAAGATGTTCTGATTTTAGCTTTTTAAAAATCATCTCACTGAACAAGAAAACAACGGTGATAGCCTCAAATGAGAAGGAAAGATAACAGAGTGTTCAACTATCTTATAGTGTGATTAGAATATCTTTTGGCAGTGATGATGAGCAGGTATACAGATGTAGAGAGCAGGTATACAGATGCAGAGAGTCTAGCGAGCCCCAAGAGCTGCAGTTTCTTTTCAGAAATGAGGGATAAAAAAAAAAAGATGGGGAAAAAGCAGCGGCGTCACCGTTTCTAGGATCAGATTTATCGCCCCCGACAGAAAAAAGGGCAGACAGCTAATCTGATTCCAGACCAGTGTTTAAAGAACAGAGGGCACAGTAAACAAGGTGAGCAGGTAAAGCTGGAAAGCAGTGGTTTTCAAGATTTTTCCTCCAAGGGCCCACATTTTCAGAAGATTTGAATCTTTAGATCGAAACAACCAGGAATTTTGATCAAAACATTGTTATAATTTTAAAAACTGGTTATTATTGGAATCCATTGTAACTGCAATGAATTCAAGATGACCACAGCCGCTCTACAGGAGGCTAAGTCATTCATACTCCAAAAATAGACTTTTAGTGGAGCATTACTTTTAATAAGGATCATTACTGTCATGTTCCCACACTGGGTCTATGAAAAACACTGCTGTTAAGGGTGGAGAGCAGCGAGCAATGACATACACTCACCACATCCCTACATGTAATCAGGACCTCCAGTGAACCCCCATGCCCCCCCCTCCCTCGCTGTTTTAGAGGGCGGCCCCCGCACCGAACGGAGAAAAGTTGAGATGACCCCTCTGGAAGATAAAGGAGGAAGTGAGAGTAACAGCCAAGCTCATTAGAATCAAAGGGAGAGAAAGAAAGAGTCATTTATATACATAAGTTCACATATTCAGAGAAAAACTATTACATTATATTAGCAGCAGGAATCTGCTTCAGACTTTCTTGACGGCATTAAACAAGTTCACCCCTAATGTTTAGTCAACCTGAGGATTGTGAAGTGGGTACACAGCGTGCCTTCACATCTCTAGTGGCATTATCTTATGAATGCTGTGTCCTTAGCTTCTCTCAAAGTGGGACACTATGTGCTTTGTTCAGTGTTGTGCTTCATGCACCACCGACAGTGACACTAAATCATTGACCGATGGAGTCGGTGATGAATCTGAATCAGTTTCCATGCGGTGAAACTTTCTTATGAGTGTGGACGAAACAGCTGCATCCTGGAGTATGCAATGCAGTGACACAGAATATATTTAGGAGAGAATTTACAGTGTGGACGCCGTCATGCAAGTCCCTTTACCTTGTAATGTAACCTGAAAACCAATGTAGTGGTGGAGTAGCTGTGCAGTAAAGGCTACAGCGGCAACATCTGGAGATCGATTATTGTTATGACAGCCGCCGGTGTCTTTAATAAATCTAATTTCCTGTTAAAGTTTGTGGGTTCACTGCTCAGCCTGTGGACAGGATCTTAGTAGCAGCAGAGAGAAAGAAAGGGTGTGCATGTGTGTGTTTGAGTATGTGTGTGTGTGTGTTACGCCAAATGTAAACAGATTCCGGCTGCGTTCCGGCCTCATTTCTAATATAGTTTAAAGTTGTTTTGCCCACGCGCTTTATGGCTGTACATGATTTATGACAATCTTTCGTTGCTTCTAATGACCATGCAGTGTAAAGGTGCTCTATATAATATCCAGAGCATTAATATAGTAGCAAACAACATTTGCTTTGTAAAGATATAGAGGAGTAATGTCTACCTGAGCAGAGAGTGAAGTCTTCTCTCTCTCTGGGTATCAGTTCTCGATACCTTTGAGGTATCAACCAAAACAACCCAGTACCAAGTAGTATCAAAACTTCTCCGTTCAAATGAGACCTGCAATCAATCCTTTTTGTGCCCACATCTGAAAAAGATTGTTGGCGGGTTTATTCGCAGCCAATCACCGCATTTTTTAAACGATACCCAGCCCTATCTCTGTCGTTGTTTTCACTTTTAGCGCTGTTAGAACCGTTAGCAGCTAGCTGCCGCCTCAGCTGTCGCCATGTTGAGAGCCGCACAGAAGCAATAGAAATGCTCCAAACTCGCATTTAGCACCTTTAAATATCAATACAGCAGTATCTCACAGACACACAGGTTAGAATGGCGAATGATCGTCTCCGGCAGCTGCGACGGAGCCGGAACTTGATGCAGTCGGATCCTGTGTACATTAGCTGTTCGCGAGTAGTGAGTGTATTATTTGTAACCAGATCTTATCTTTTCTCTCCCAGTGAATACTTGTCAGGCTGTGACAGTTCAACTTCAATGGGATGGAATAATCTAAATGGGAAGCTATAAGGAGCTATAAATCCAATACAGAATTATTTGTTCACCAAGCTAATTCTTCAGGATGGGTATATGACTTAGTGGCAAGACAAAAGGGATGAAGAGTGTTGTTATAATAGTAAAGTAATTATAACATTGTGGTAAAACTTTCTATAAATCACCAGGCAAAGGTGGATATTTTTCAGATTAATGATTAATAAGACAAAAGAAAGCACAAATCAAAGGAGAATATGAAGTTGGCCTTTGTTGATTAAGGACAAATCCTATTGAATGTCTACTTTTGCCTGAGGTGAAGGGACAGCACAGGAAAATCATCATGAGAGCTTTGTGTCTCTGTGTTGTAACTGGCTGACTCTGTGGAGGTCTTGTATGCTGTGCTAGTCATGCGAGTGTATACAAGCTGGTAAGCCCCTATACGTTTATATCTTTAGATTATTAAGGCTTTCTAAAATACATGCGTTTATCAGTTTGTGGTGTGTCTCAGTTTTCAAAAAGTTCTTCCACTCAAGATGGTCATCAGAGTTTTATCAATTGCATATATCAGAGGCTGTGTGCGCGTGTTTTCCTGAATGCGAGCATGTGTGCAAGCGTGCCGGACATTAAATTCAATCCTGTAACCATACACCTGTCTACCGAGCCAGAGAAAGCTCACATGTCATGAAGTGGTATGTTGTTCAAAAGGAGGCCACTTTCCTGTCCACTCAAAATTTCAACAAACCCACAACAAAAATAGAGGCCCGATAAAGTCGCGTCGTCACCGTCTGTGTCGGTGTGCGTTTGTCTTTGTGTGTTTACCTGAGTGTGATGGCTGTCCATGTGTCTGTGTAGAGAGGCGGAGCTGGAGGAGTTTGACTTGCTGTGACTCTCATCCTCCAGCGACCCTGAACACACAATATCAAAAGCACATTACAGAAAAACCCATCTGAGCACAAACATCTGACTGCGAGTCCTCCCACACACAGACAGGTACAGACTGAAGGACAGCTCGTCCTTCAAACACAAGCAGGGGTTGAAAAAAAGCTTTTTCTCATGCAGAAAAAAATGTTAAGAAAAGACACTTGGGTTGTCAATCTCTCTGTGATAGCTCTCTGGCTGCAGCTGAAATATTAGCCTCCTCTTTTATCGTATCTGTGGTTTTCTTTCCTTATTTCTCAGGTCACTTCATTACGTCATGTAATTTCCCGCCTCTTCTTCTTCAGTGGCCGTGAAGTGTTTTTATTTCAGGCGTCTCTAAGTTTATGTGATTATGGGTCTTTGTTGTGACATGGGCAAAGGGTAAAAGGAGAGTTAACAGCTAAATCTGGCCTACCAGATTACTTTCTTTACTCCACAGGTCAGTAGTGTTAGTCTCATTGTAAGACTTCTTAGGACATTAATCACATGCCATATATGGAGCATATATGGCATATATGGACAATCTATGTGAAAAATATTGTGATTTGAATTATCCGCGTAAACGTGCACTATTCGGGCTGTTACCGTTGGAAATCTGGTTGCCGTTCTCTACAGGGGCGGGGTTTTGGGAGTGAGGATGTGTGTGGTTGTTGGCGTTCTTGTCCTGTAGCTGTAGAGACGGTGATGTGGGGGCAGAGCCACAATCTTCCCTCCCTGGCAGGTTGATATTAGAATTGAATCCTGGGAAGAAGATAGCCAAAAGGAAAACATACTACATGTTAGTGCATGTCATATACAGTAGACGTTTGACACAGTAAATATCTAGATTACATCATGCATAGTATAGTAAAAAGATGCCTTAATCAACCACCCGAACTCGACCCAACCTACAAACGGCCAACTTTAAGCATTTTAGTAGCACAATAAATGTCAGGACTGAGGTCTGAGACAAGGACAGAGATGCTCGAGCGCTGCGGCTTGCGGTGTGTGTGCGTGTTTGTGATCTCTCAGAAATCCGTGAAATGACCACGACATCTTGACAGCGCATTACGTGGTGGTGGTACGGAATGTGTTAAAATGATGTGCCGCCACCGCGGTTGGTGGTGTGTTTGTGTTTGAGAGAGAGACAAAGAGAGAAGAGAAGAAGGTGGACTATTGCACCAATGTTTCTGTAAGTTATTAATAACCTACTCGGAACGCTGCTTTGTCACTCTTTGACCCGCTCGCCGGAGCCCACGATATTTTCTAATAAGCTCACCTGAACCCGCCCGACACGCGGGTTGTGGGTCGACCCGCGCATCACTAGTGCTAGGAGTCTGTTTTAAACAGGTAATATTACTAATTTTGCTAATATATTACCATTTTATAATTCAGCTAATCATGTGTTAATTCCCAGTATCTTCTCTCTACTTAGTCCCACCCCTCCTGTCCTATCAAGCCTTTTAAAAAGTATTCATCCGCTCCATCTGAAAGGAAGGTGACTCCACATGACCCTGCTGCGGTTCCTCGGGCATCACATGCTCTCACACTCTGAATGAGTAAATGACTGTGGGTACATATGCGCATGGGAGTGTGAATGGGAATTCGTCAGCTGCCGTCCCACACTGAGAATGCGTGCCTCCTGGTGACCCCCCCCCCCCCTCCCCCCCATGGTCACAAGATGCCTAAATATAAACCTAGCAAACTCTACTACAGGTCCCATGGGGCAGGTGTGTGTTTCTGAGGGACAAACGGGCCAGGTAGAGGGAGGGATGAAGAGTCACAGTGAGTATTTGGATTTGTACAATAAAGACTATAATGAGGGAGAATTGGACTTTTATCCAATTTTGTGGAAATTTGTAAGTTGCTGTCAAGCATGAGGTGTCTTATGACAGTGATTTCCTGCCAAGACCACCTTCCCCTGGCATTCCTGTGGTTTTCTCATTCCCTGAGGATGAGAAGAGCAGGAGGAGGAGGAGGAAGAGGCAGCTGCTCTTCACAGAGATGTCTGGGATAGCAACTGTAACCCCTGGCCACTCCCACAGCGTCAGGTATCACCCTAACAGCCGACAGGGAACGGAAGTAGGCCATCCCGTTAAGCCCATCGGCATCCCTCTGCGCTCTGATCTAAGCGGACCGCCTTGCTTTGCCCCACTCAAAATAACAGCAAGGTTGTGAACCCCAGTGCCAGGTTCCCCTGTCACACACACTGTTTCCATGACGCCAGCGCTTTTTCCTGCGCAGGTCCAGGTGCTGACGAAATGTCAAGCGCAAGATGTCACGTGAGGCAAATGCGTCAGCCTGTGCGCTTGCTCTCATACCGTCTCTTATAAGGAGCTCAGCTTCCTGCCCCTTGAACTTGTTACGCTAATAGACCTATGACACACACAACTGTTGTGTTCTATAAATCAAGCAGCTCCACAATGATATGAGCCTTTAGCAAGATGACTGGTTATTGACACTAAGAGCTAATACTTTCACTGTAATGTTTCAACTGTTCAGGGCGTTCTGTTTGTTGCTGCTGGGCAGTCACGCTGCTTTCAGTAGAACATGAATGAGCTGTTAAATATTTGATACCCATCCTCATCATTCTACTGCTCATGCATTATTAACCCAGCCACAACAAATACACTTGGAGGAAACAGAGACTCAGATAAAAACACAGTGGGGCAACACAGTTTGTACCTTCTCTCATATTATGCTTTCCCAAGTTGCAGTATCAACGGGAAATGTACTTTCATAAAGGCACCACAAAGCAATCTCCTTTGTGGGTTGGAAACCTCTGACCTGAGGACCCTCCCTTTCCATTGACTAAGTGTGACAAACACGTTTGGCCTCTTTTTGCAAAGGCCAACCTTTGCATCAGTGTCACAGAGCCTGTATGTGCTCTGCATGTAGCGCATTGGGCTACAACACACACACACACACACAAACCCAGCTAGATCATACTTATAGTGCAGTATGATGCTAGATGGGCTACACCAGCTAGCTCATTAGGTAACATGTTAGAAGGCAGCTGCAGAAAGCCAAAGGGCACCGCACTGGAGACTGTAACAAATGGGCTGCTTCAAGTGGGCCAACGAGGGTGGCTGGCTACAACACCTGAATCAATGTTAGGAGTTTCTAAATGTAGAGAAGGGGGATTTATGTGAGAGGCTGTTGGGTGCTGTCTGGTCCATCTCACCTCCCTACCACTCAAACACAGAGAATGTGTGTAAATCTGTACACATGCTCACGCCCCCCCACCCCCCACAAAAACAGGGGGTTATTACTTACCTACAACCCGACACCACTCAGGCTGTACAGGAGGTAATCACCCAGCACCCAATAAATCATGTGGCAGAGAGCAGGCTGAGACTTTGATCATGAACTCATCACAGCAGATAGAACACATAATGGACACATGCACTCCTGCACAAACGTGCACGCACACACACAAATACCCACATTCAGGTAGTTCAAATGGGACACAGTGTGAGAAATTACAACAATGCAAAGGTTAACTCCCCACCCACTACACATATTACACACACACCAACAGGTTGACATATTGGCGGTGGGTTGGCCTAGTCCGGCCCAAGTTATCACAACGGCAAACGGACCATTCACCCATGAATGTAGACGCATTTAAAACAATGTTTTGAGGAGAAATGAAAAACGGAAGGAGAAATTTTATCTTTTGGTGGTGTTTAAAATGGTATATGTGCTGTGATCTTCTCTCTGTTAGTGTTTTAGATGTGCAAGAGTGGGTTTGCATGTATGTGTGTGAGCATTACTGACAAACCTCCATCTCTCATCTTGCGACCAGAGGTGGACTTCCTCAGCAGGGTGCGTCCAGAGCTGAACAGAGTGTTGAGCTCATCCAGGGGGCTGGTCAGGGGTCTGCCATTGGCTGGGTTGAACAGCAGGGGAGAGGAGGAGCACGAGTGTGCTCTCCGAGGCTCGGGGCGAGACATCTTCACCGGGGAGTAAGGGGGTGGCTTCCCCAGCGGTTCCCCGCTCGCCCTTTGAGAGGATGAGGTTTTGGGGGAGTCTGTGCTCCCTGTGACAGATGCTGTTCGGGTCAGAGTCAGGAAGTTTGCCTCGGGCGGGAAGGGGAAGTGTGAAGGAGGTCTGTAGGGAGGAGGAGGTGGCGGTGGAGGGGTGAGTGGAGGTGTAGACTTCTTCTCTGGCATGAGGACAGTGAGGCTAGGGGAGGAGTCAGCCCTCTGGCGGGCATACTGTGGGGACAGGGGGCTGTCTGGGCCAGTGGGATAGTTCAGGTTTGTCTCGAACACAGGCAGCTTCTTTACCTCTAGTGGGGTGAGGGGTGACTCATCTGAAGCAGGAGAGCAGGTGACGGGGGAGGGGGGAAACACCAGGAGAGGTGGCCGGTGGGGAAGCAAATTGGGGAAAGGAGCAGGGATATCACAGCTGCCATCTTTGCCATGCTGAGTTTTGGGAGCTCCGCTGTTGGATGTGCTCTGTGAGTGAGCGATGTCCATGGCAGCGGTCACCCCTGCTGCCATCCGTTTGGTCTCCCCGCTCTGAGGAGGAGATACCCCTAATCCCAACAGGGTCAAGCCTAGAGCCTCCAGTTTGGCTGCCTTTCTAACCACAGTGTCAGGCGTTGCGCCGTCTTCGTGAGGGAAATACTTCATCTCCTCATAGACGGCCTCTGAGTCAAGCTCCGGGCTATCAGGGGGCTCCTGGAGGCTCCGAGTTCGCTGCTGGGAGCCCAACATCTCTATGTACACGTCCTCTTCGTCGTGGCCCTGGTAAAGGCTCAGTCCTACCCCATGTGGAGCATCTACGGAGGCTGCTTTATGCAGCAAACCTCCAAAACCTCCAAATCCTCCAAATCCTCCAGCACGCGACAGCAAGGCTAGCTTTACATCAGCAGGACGCAGCTGGTGGATGTGGGGTGCTACAGCGTTGATCTCCTCATATGAGCCCGTCAGCTTAGTGTTAGGACTGCGCTTAGGTTTGGGGGGTGGCACCTTCCTCATGGTTGTGTAGTCATCACTGTGGGGACGGGGCTTGCACAAGGCTGAGGAAATTATAAAGAAAGCAATTAAATACAGAGAAAGTTAAGGCATTAGGCGACCGCATCAAGGCACAAAAGAAACACCATCTGTTGCATCTTCTAAAGACCAGTAGAGGTGATTTACCTGCAGGGTCTGTGGGGGACAGCTGGGATTTAGGAGGGCTTCCAGCAGGCGAACCGTACCCCTCTGGAGTGGGGCTTTCTTTGGCTGCCATCGTCAACCCTGCACTAACTGCTTCATAAGATGCACTCAGACGAGTGTTGGGGTCCCTCTTTGGTTTGGGCGGAGGTTGCTTCCGAGGAGAGGAAAGACCCCCCCCGCCTGCTCCGTCCTCGTTGGTATGAGCTACCTGCTGCAGGGCTGGTTTGATGGGTGGACTGGCAGAGGAATGGACCATGTTCTCCATGGCGAGGGGGATGGGCACTGAGCTAGACCGAAAGTGGCGTATAACTCGACTTCCTCCATTGACAGGACCCTCATAGATTTTCCCACTTTTCTCAACAACCCTACAAATGAGAAGAATAACATAATTTCATATTTACATGGATAAAGAAAAAAATGTTTGAACATTTGCATTATCTTATCACTTGTGCTTGATTCATGCTTTTCACAAACTAAAATGACCACCTCGCGGATGTATGTTTCCCCCAACCAGTCAAGTTGTAGTTTACATCCATGTCTGTCCAAAATGTCATCACTTCATCATTTTATCCTGTTAGACATTTGTGTGAAATTGTGTCATAATCAGCATATAAATTCTTGAGTTATGACCAAAACGTGTTTTGTGAGGTCACAGTGACCTTGACCTTTGACCACCGAATTCTAATCAGTTTATCCTTGAGCCCAAGTGGCCATTTGTGACAAATTTGAAGAAAAATTCCTGACATATCGCGAGAATGGGACGAACGTGAGGTCACAGTGACCTTTGACCACCTACATCTAATCAGTTCATCCTTGAGTCCAAGTCGTTTGTGCCAAATTTGAAGTAATTCCCTCCAGGCGTTAATGAGATATCGCGTTCACGAGAATGGGTCAGACGGAAAACACGAAAACATAATGAAACTAGAATTACCGCCTCGTTGTTGTTTGCCTTCGCCAACCAGTCAAGTTGCAGTTTACATCCATGTCTGTTCAAAATGTCATCGCTTCATCATTTTATCCTATTAGACATTTGTGAAATTGTTATAATTGTCATATGATTTCTTGAGTTATGGCCAAAAAACCTGTGTGACCTTGACCTTTGACCACCAAAATCTTATTTTATGAAGTGGACGTTTGTGCCAAATTTGAAGAAATTCCCTCCAGGTGTTCCAGATCACGTTTCCTAGAATGGTACGGATGGACATTATGAAGCGCAGACGCATGAAAGCTTTAGTTACAGGCACAACTTTTATTCCCATCCAATAGTTTTCTGATCCAGATTGAGTTAATTACATCATTTAGATCATCAGTATGCTCAAACTCAATGTATGCCTGCTTCAGCTGTCATGCCACAAATATGAGCTAAGGAGGCCAATTGGAGGATAAAGACCAAAGAGATTATGCTTTAAATCTAATCTCCTTGCAGTAATTTGATAACATTCAGTTTGATATTTCCTTTGCTAATCTGTGTGAGCCATCTGTTGGTCCCAGGATTGCAGGCAGGGGGTGGCCGAGCGTGTGTGTAGGTGATGGGGGAAGGCATTTAAAAAAAAAAAAACGGTAGAGAAATTAGGTGAGTTTGGGTGAATATTATTCCCTTCTACAACACGACAGCCGTGACTCCTCTCCCAGTCCGCCTACTGACACCCCCCGTCCTGTTGGAAGCCTCCCTGTGCTCCTGTCTTTTGTCCCAGCAGCAGATGTTACATGCACAAGGACATACAGAGGACACAGAAATCCTGGGTGTGTATGTTTCTTTCCATCTTTCACGATGTAATGCTTTATCTTTACGTTAAAACTTAATTTAATAGTTAAAATATATCAAAAGTGTTAAAAACGTCAGTGATGTGAGGCGACTTTTTTTACATTAGATTATGTTTAGAAGCAAAATTCTTGTATGTGTCTGCGAGTTAGACAACAAATCTTAAAAAAATTAAGTGAAAACACATATTTTGTCATTTTATCTGAAAGCCTTGATACATTAGCATATTAGTAACCAATCATTGTCAAGCTAAGATGAAAGTATTATTAACAACGGTAACAATCAACACAAATGGTAGTGCTTCCCCTGCATGCTATTGAAATAATAAATGCATTTATTATGCAGCGTACCACAGAGCCCATTAAATATATCACATGCATGTTAGAGCTAAAATGCGTAAGTCACTACCATAAACAAAGCTGCTGTTTTACAAAAATTAGGAAAGTGACTTTTCAGAAAGCTAATTATTACCTTCTTTTTTTTTTTAACCCTTTCTAACTCAGCCCTCCAGGGTTAGTCCATTTTCTACAGGCATGATATGTTATATTAGAATGAGGTGAGGTGGAGATAAGGATAGCGTTCCATAGGTGCAACACAATACTAATACGATCTGATAAGGCAGCTCATTATCTGACTATCTATAATGAAACTTACAATTAAAAGCCTACAGCGCACAGGGATACAATGACATCATTAATAGAGAGAACACATGTCGCGCAGACATAGGCCCACACATGCAGAAACACACACACACATAAAGGCAAATGATTCATAGTCATAAATCCTGTGAATGACAGTAACTGCTGATTGTTTACTTTCCATTTTAAATACAGTCACTATGAGGTCATTGCATTTAGTGTTATGAATTATACTGCAGTTAGTAATAAAAGCCCTATTTAAGTGATAATACAGTCTTCATTGGCTGCATTAGTGTGACGTAATCAGTAGTGTGAGTTATCGTCAAAACAACACCAATTAATCAAATGAATATTTGGCGAGAATAGGGATAAAATAACATCAGACATACAAATGGGGGGAAAAAAAATGAATAACTGCACATCGACATTGCTTGAATGAAGGCGTGTGAGTTGTGGGGGTGTTTGCTAATTTACCTCCTGACAGGCTGATCCTCCTCCTTGCCCACCGGCTCAGGCCTCTCGCCAAGCGGTGGGCTGCTGCCAAGGGTGTTGAGAAGGCTGTTGCCATGGCAGCGCAGGCGGTCGCTCTCTCGTGCGATGTCGGATGCGTTTTGGATGACCAGCTGGTCGTAGGTTCGCAGCCCCATGTCTTCTGCCCCCTGCAGGAAACGCTGCACGCCGCACTCCTCTTTCTGCTGCAGTGACAGCCTGTGATGAACGCGCTGTCTGGCCAGCCAGCCGCGCACCACTGAGACATGAGGAAGAGGAAGAGGAGGAGAGGAGACGTCAGAGGTGTCAGGGAAAGACAGATATATGAACCTAAAAGGACAACCTGGGCTGACGGTTTGTTATTTTGGATATTACCTTTCTGACAGGTGATGATCTTTTTATGGAGCTGGTAGCAGCGGTCGTTGAGCTGGTCTGCCTGCCAGTATCTCAGAAACACTTTGCTGCTGCCCATCTACACACACAACAACAACACAAGTCATCTATATGCAAAAGCATTGTTGCACACTACACTGCCATCATCATCAGCCTCTGAGAGTCTGGATGTCTTCTGTTGGAAGTCTCAGAAGAGTGTGACTTGCTAGCTGATAGAGCAGCGATGTAGCAATGATGTATGATAATAGGTGGGTGTGGAGTTTGCATGTTGACACTGCATTCACTTCCTGGATTTAGAGTGCATTTAGGGGGGGGGGCGACAGAGGTCACTCTATACCAGGTGCTTAGTACTGTGGGGGTGACATGCTCCCACAGACACTATTCATTCCAACACACGCTACTTGAAGGAGCGGTGTGTGTGTGCGAGTGTGTAAAGCAGAGCCGTATGAAAAGGTGTCTGCGGGGCATTGTGGAGGAGTGTGTATGCGTGTGTGAGGCGGGAGCTGATGTGACCTGGAGGGTCACACACTCAGACACAACAGCAGTCTGGCAGACAGGACAGAGAGAGGGGGGCGGACGGGTTCATGCTGCCGTGTGTGTGTGAGGAGAATGATGATGAGGTGGGACAGCTGGAACGAGTTGTCAAAGATTCCATGGGATCTTTCAAATAGAGGGTCAGGGATTAAGACATTTGGCAAATCTTTTGTTATTGATGGAGACAGAAAAAGTGGCAAGACATAGACAAACACACACACACACACACACACACACACACACACACACCTGCCATCCCTGGAGTTTGGACTGTTGCAGAACTGAGCGACATCTCTCTTCTGGTGACAATTTCTTCTTGTCTCCCAAAGTTGGGACCACGAGGTCTTTATATCTGAGAGACACAACAACAAACAGAAAACATTAGAGCTGAAGTGCTAAACTTAAACATTCAGCCGGGACACAGTAACACCCCCACTTTTCAGAAACAATGGGTTCAAAAGGTCAGTGGGGTCATACGGCAGACCAGCCAAACAGCATCTGTTCCTATTGGTGTTGCCATAGGCAACCGTTGCTATGAATGGTCAGCTGGATGGAAACAGTGGTTTGTTTGTGACTGGGACGGTGGGGGTGAAAGGGAGAGTGAGCGAGAGAAATGTTGACACCGAACCCAATGACAGAAAATATACAGATCTTTATATGTGCATTACTGTTTTGTATGTCTTTGTATGTGGTGTGAATTCTAAATGTGCAGACATGAAAATATAAATTTACTGGAGTAAAGACACAACATTCTCCCCTCTATAAGCAGTTACTTCAGAAGGGCCCTTTTGAGCCCCGTTCCACCTGCTCCAGAGACACTCAGCAGCCACACAGTCTGCAAGTGTTGACATAATTGTACTGAAGAAGAAGAAGAAGAAGTGAATGTAGTTAAAATGGTGTAACTGGCCGCACTGTGTGTTCCTTCTGGCGGTGAAGATACACATGTCACTAATAATATACTTACATGAGAAAAAGATTATACACTCAATGTTGTTTAGCTACAACAGAAAGTATGCTACTACATAGAATGACTCATTTAATAAACTAAGATAAAGGTGGAGCCAAAGGCACACAATAAACACTATGTGCTTTTTTCACAGTAGATACATAACAATAATATTGACGATGGCTCTGTTCTATTCAAGTGTCCCAGTAAGCCGTGACAGTGAGCCAGCATGCACAATACCAGGACCATGACACTGAAGCAGTTAAATGGAATTCAGCCATCATTATTTTTGATTAATTATTATACTGCCTTTCCTGCTGTGACATCTTAAAATGTGTTTTATGTAAAATGGTTATGCAATACTAATTACACATGAACTGTAGAAATATTGTAAATTATTAATCATAAAGTAAGGCAAGTAAGAGTCCTGCTGTATACTATAATGCATCTCCTGCTGCTTTCATGACATGGAAATGTAATAATAGGCATACTCAACAACAGATTTCACTTGTAGTTGTGATTTTGTACGCACAGGAACATGCAACTGGTTAAATACAGTATAAGCAAATGTAAATATGAAAGTTGACGTCGCAGGAGACACAATTCCTTGTTATTAAGACAACAGATAGAGAGTTTACCCTTGTATTTTTGTCCAGGAGCTGTGGGTAAATATGATTTGTTTATCTGGAAACTGATGGAGATCAGTAATTTGTCAAATTACCCTGAAATTTTACAAATCACAAATAAAGCTATGTTAAACTGACATGGCTGATACAGGGGCCTTGCACATACAGTAAGTACTCTTAGGTTGCCCCATTTTTTCAGTCCAATCTTTGTCTTTGCCACACCACGTTGTTACAACAGCTCCAAAGGGATATGTAAGAGTATATAACGTATGTGCACAGATAATAGGGGTGGGGGAGAAAAAAATTGATAAAGCATAGTATCGCGATATTTTGCGTGGCAATATTGTATAGATACACAGACGTCAAGTATCAATCTGTTATTATATAACATATTAACCTCTTAAATATCCGCTGGCCAGCTGACGGGCTCGGACGCTATTCTGTCATTCAGAGGTTGTAGCGGTCTTAAAACTAGAGTTAAGATCCAGGTATCCAGGTAAGAAAACAAGAAAACCTAAGGAATCATTTCATGTCTTGTTGAGATGAATGCTAAATAACGCTCCAAAGTTCAGCTAAATTTTGGCGAGGAAGAACTGGCACGGCCATTTTCAATGGGGTTCCTTGACCAGATATGTGAGTGAAAACTGTATCTTATTAGATAAAACAGATCTTGACAAACTGCACAATTAGAGGTTGAAAAAAGGTAATAAATTGCAATATATCGCAATATGTCTTATCGCTTATCGTATCATATTGTGATAATGTTATCCTGGGGCCTCTGGTGATTCCCACCCCTAACAGATTAGTACCAAAATGCTGACATTTTTTGGAATTAAATAGGAATATCAGCCGAGCAAATACACAAAACCCCCAAACTTCATATCAGTTGGACGGTGCATTTTGTCAGTCAGTGCTCGGTGCCTTCTGTTATCAATGAGACGCAGAGCCAGCTGATGATGTCACACATGATGAGGAAAATATAACAAGCAGATGGCTGGAAGCATAAACCACTTGTGTTGTCAATAGTGAGTAAGTAAGTGCACGTGAATGTGGGATGTGTTTGATTTGCAGGAGTGGGTTCAGTCTGAACTCTACCTAACCCTCTCTCTGTATGGTAATACCAGTCCTGCAGACAGCACACGCTGTCCCCCATGGCCTATAAAACACAAAGGAACTCTGTAAACCCATGACCTCCCCTACGAGGATATGAAAACCATCGATGGTCCCTACTTTTACAAGACCCAAGGGGGCTTCATGTGGAGTCAAAGAAGTGAAATATTCCCTTTGATAAGAGTTTAAATGGAGGGCTACAGGGTGCTAACGTGGTTCTCTGTGACCAACAGGCCATCAGATGACTGTTAGTGAGCGTCACAAAAGGTGGTAAATGCAACGCAGCTGGAATTTAAACCACTCACTTCCTCTCTGAAGCTGCTCCTATCCATCAGACAAACATTCAGTTGCCACATTCTCAAAGCCTATTGGCTTAGTTTAGTCATGGATTTTCATCCCAGTGGTCAGTCTGAAATGATGGATATTCTTCCGTAGGTAACTTAATGACCTACAAAAGTGTGTGTTTATCCATCAGTGGGAGGTAACGAGGACGCACATGAAACTGGACATATAGAAAACATGACCTACACGCTTGGGAGATGCATTTTGTGACATACTCTATGAATACTGATGCCTCTTTCTCATCCACTTTGTAACAATGAAGAACTGAGGAGAGAAACAAGGTTCAAGTGGTGGTATTTGACCTTACACATTGGCAGAAAATAAATCTGGCCGCAAAACACATAGTGTATCATAAAAGACAAATAAAAGCAACAGTAAAATAGATTTCCTCATAAATCACTCTGGTTACCAGGACAATAATGTAATTTGCTTCAGGCGGCCACTATGACTTAGAGAAAGTGGACCGTGTGGTTCCAGCGTGCAAGTGTGTGTTTGTGTTCGAGAGAATATAGCAACCTCAAGATTAATGGTTGATTTATTGTCCTGTCAGTTTGATTAGTCAAGGGCCAGGGCTTGTTTTGAAAGAGTGACAAATGGAAAGAAATAAGAAACAAGACAAAATTGCGATAGTGTGTGCGCACATGAGAGAAACGGGCAGAGAGAGAGAAAAAAAAAGGAAAGATAAAAACTGAAATGAAGAGACTGAAAGAAATAAAAAAATATAGGTGTCAGGAAGTTGAAAGAAAAAAAAAAAAAAAAAGGTTCAGAAGAGAGAGAGCACGTGAGGAAAAGGATAAGAAATTGAGTGAGAAGGGGCTCTGTGAAGACAGCAGTGTTGTCCACCCCCACTTGGCCATGGCTGTGTTCATTCATTGGCCGTGTCTGTGTTGAACCCGGTGGAGGAGAGATGGAGAGATATGAATGGCACTCGGGGCTGGGCTGACTGGTGTCTTTGTGTGTGGCAGCCACTCAAATTAAGCATGGCCTTAATGTATAAACAGCACAACGGGGAAACACGTCAGACAAAGGCACACTCAAAAGGTCCATTTGTATGAACACAAGACACTCATACGTAATGCACACAAACCAGTGCGAGTGAGTCTGGGCAGTAACGCATTGCTGAATAAAGCATCATTTGATTACTTTTTGAGTAATGAGTGGGATTACAATTTAAAATTTGGTTACTTCAACATTTTGAGGATTCAACTTGTTTGCTGTTTTACCAGTAGGTGGATGTATAATGTCCAGTAAAGAGTAATTCATGAGTAACATTTTTCAAGTAGCTTGCCCAAAATGACAGTTTCTGTATTGTATTGCCTTGTGCTGTGCATCTTAAACACGGAACAGCCATTTACTGCTCTCTGGTAAAACGCATACATGTGGGGCTTCTATAAAGCTTAAAGCATATTTTTAGGGCTGTTAAAGTTAACGCGATAATAATTAATGAAAATTAGTTTTAATGCGACTAATTCCTTTAACGCATTAACACAACTTGCAATTTTTAATTAACCTCTTCTGACGGGCTGCCCAAAACTACTACATGGGGTGGAAATGTACGTAAAGCAAGCCCGCGGAGGCTTCGTCTCAGCCCTTTCAGACAGAGCAGTCGGATCTCTATCAGATCTCTATGTGGACACTGGAGACACATATTAATACCAGGTGTAACTGTAATCCGGTTAAATCATATCTAGATACAATCTGGATACGAGACAAATTTTAATGAGATGTGTAAAGGAGGTTAATGAGAGGATGAAAGTCTCATTCATGATCTCATACTCAACAGGCCACCCCCCCCTCCCACATTATGGGAGCAGTGAGCATCTGCCTGCCAGACTGTCTGAGATTTTGCAGCAGATCTACAGTACATCTATCATCCAGTTACAGAACAAGAGACAGCAACGCATCTGCATTCTTTACAACAACGCAGTAATGCAGTTGCTGAGTCCACTGAGGAGTGTGGAGGGCTGCTTCCAATGTTACCGTCAGGGCTCTCATCGTAAAGTTTATGCATCCATCCACTTCACTAGCTGGAGCGGAGTCCTTCTTTGTATGTAAAAATGACGGTTCTCTCGCTCCGCCCATGTTCTGACTACTGTCCTCTATATGCTATCACTGAACCCTCTGTTGGCTTCACCTCTGGGGTGCTACCATTTGGGAGGGAGATGAGTGAAAGACACTTCAAATGCTCATAATCGGCAAATGCTCCAGCAGTAAGTCAGGCCTTGGTGAATGATGCTCTGCATGAAAGTCTTTGCAACCTTGCTTGGCAGCTGGATTCTCGCAATGTCACGAGATCACGTGAGAATCGCGGGATCACATCTCGTGAAAATCCATCTTGTCAGGCTTCAAGTAATACTTTTGTGGGCGACAAGCCAGATCACGGATCAATCAGCATCCTGTGAGGAGCTTCTGGCAGCTACGGGCGTGGTTTTAGGTGTGTGTGAGGCGACATGGCGAGGCAACTGTTCGAACTAAACAACAATGACGGCTTCTAAAAAAGTTAGCGTAGATGCTGCAATAGCATCAGTTATATCAGAACTGGAGAGTATTTCTTCATTGAAAGAAGAGCAAAGAACGCCACTGAAGGCTTTTCCTCCATGTGAAAGATGTTTTCGCTCTTCTCCCGAGTCCGACTGGCAGAGTTTGATTGACAGATGGTTCATCCAATCAGCCGCTAAGTATTTTTTGAAAGTGCCTGCCCTTTTCCAAGCAGTTTTCAACGACGGCTTCTCAGATGGTTCTGTGTAACAAACCATCTGGCAGGTCAGGTTAGCCCCTGCTTTCGAAGCTGAGGTGAACCCAGCGATGCTACACTTTTGCTTGGGTTTAAACTCATCCGGACCTTTCTCAACCAGTTATCCTGGAACAATAAGCTCTATCCATGCATGACGCAATCAAACAACTTTAACTTTAGAATGCGAGTGCAATAAAAGTCGTGTGTTTTATACCCAGCCCAGCAAACGGTTTAGCGTCCGCTTTCTGGCGACCAGCCGGCCCTTGTGATGCTCAGTAATCTGCTGGTCAAACCCATTGCTAACAGAGAATATCATACAACACAGAGCTGCCTACATTTATATGACAGTCACTACCACATCACACACACAATACACACACACACACATACCCACGCACACACACGTGGCTTAACAAACAGCTTTCACAAAACCCTCACCAGGAATCTTTCAATTACAGCGTGAACAACAAGCGTCGGCTCTACAAGGTATATCCATCAAAAACACAAAGGAGCTGGCGGCAGCTTATGGACAGACAACACCAGAATGCATATTGGTTTCACTTCACCATTTGACATGGCTCTCCAGATTCAATTCCCTATTCAGGTTTTCCCTTTTGAAAATCTATTATATATGGGTTTCAATGATCTATTTCACCTGGTGTATGTTTGACAAGAAAATATGTGAAGTGTCAGACAATAAATGCAGCACACTTCACCCACACCTCATGGCTTATCATTTTTTGCTCATATTCTTCATACTGTGAGCAAATAGCAAATTTGTTTACTCAATATTTTGAACATTCATTTTAAAACACTATTGTAAATTTCTATTTTATATTATGATTCTTGACTTTTGCAGTACTTGTTTTTTCTTTTCTCTTACTATGTTTATCGTGACACCAAACTACCAAGGCAAATTCCTTGTATGTGAAAACCTACTTGGCAATAAACCTGCTTCTCTACAGTGATCGGGTAGCTGCTTATTTTTTTATATGAAGACAGTGATCTTGATTTATCATATTTCTTCTTTTAGGACGTTTGGGACACACACTTACAGTGTGTGTGTGTGTGTGTGTGTGTGTGTGTGGTGATGTGATGACGTTTACAGCAGGGTAGTGGAAACTTTTGGGGGGGTCATGTGACCAGCTTTGTCCTCTCTTATTATCTGGCAGGAATGTTCATGTTGATCCCTTTATCCCCAAAAAGAGCGAGAGAGAGAGAGAGAGAGAGAGAGAGAGAGAAACAGAGAGAGAGAGAGAGAGAGAGAGAGAGAGGCTGGGAGAGACTAATAAAAAAAAAATGTGCCAAATATAATAATATCAGAGTGGAATACTTCAGAGTGGAAAAATCAATTTGTTAATCCCAAACTTCACAGAGCTAGATGAGAGTGAAAAGCAACAGATTCTATTAGGAGAGGGACATGCAGCAAACTTAACGGCACAACATGTGAATGAATGTTGCAAACTGAGGGACACATAATTAAAACAACATCACTGAATGCTTGACAATGTTGTTACATTCATGCCAATAAAGCATATTGAACTGAATTGAGAGAGAGAGAGAGACTTAGAGCTAAATCCTCTCTGTATGCAACTGGCTCTCAGAATCAGAGGAACAGGAAGAGCCAAACTGAGAGGGATAGAAAGTAAGATAAAGAAATGGAGGAGAGGTGGTGTGACAGAAACACATCATTCTCTCTGCTTCACAAAAAGAAAAAAGAGGCTAGTGAGATGGAGTCGAGGAGCAGTTTAAGTAGGGAACAGGGATCTACCACTTCACAGGAAAGCCGGGAACATAGTGAAAGAGTCATGAAAAGAGGTGATGGGGAGAAATAATGACTAACATTCAAGTGTGGGGGCACAGAGACCTTAAAAACAACCGAGTGGTTAATGTGTGTCTGTGTCAGGCTGACATGTGGAAATGTGATAGTGGCATTCATCAGCTGCAATAGACTCCCATCACACTAAAAAAAGCCATTCAAGGTCATTTTGCCCTTCTAACGGTAAGGGTTGCTGTGACTTGTCGATGCTAATGTGTCTGTCCTCAGGTGAGCGCGTGATCCTGAACGGAGTATATGCCCTTCCATTCATTTGCACATGTAGAGAAGGCTGTCGAGCTTTCAGCTTACTTTGACCTGCTCGCCCTGTCACATATAAACTGACAGAGATCGCAGTGACCTGCTGGGAGTGTAATGCATCTGAACAACTGAGATCAGAGAGAGGAAGCAGAGCAATCCATCATCTTTAAGACCTTTCCCTTAAATAGGAAGCTGAAAGAGAAGAGGTTGCTGTGAAGTGAATGAATCAGCATACAGAGACAGAACGAGACGAGTTATGACAGTTACAGCGCTCTTAATTATGCAACATGCTCCGGCACTGACCTGCTGAGGAAGCCCGGGAAGGACAGGCGGACGGGGTAGCCGTAACGGATCATGCGCACCATCTCAAGCACCCCAATGTACTGCAGCTGGGTGGACACATGGAAGCTGTCAAAACTGTCTGGCTGACCGCTGGCGTTGGGGCGCACACACTCCACAAAGTGAGGAGTGCAAGCCTGCAGCTTACTGATCACCTCTGACAGCGAGTTCTGAAAGAGGGGAAAAGGAAAGGAGATACAGTCGAAGGCACTCTGTGGTAATTTTATGATCATAACAGAACGAGCAATATGTTGTGCTCTGATTAACAACATTTACTATTCTCTAGGTATTAGCTAAGAGAAGGAAGGGCTCCGTGGCTTCTTTTGATGTTGTAACTTGATTTGCGACTGGAGTGAGATCACGAAGTGTTTGAGACAAAGTGGTCTGATTTTTGGGGGGGTTGTTTTGCCTCTGGAGGAAGCAAAAACACAAAGAGCTCTTTGCTCTTCCGAAGGGTGTGTGAGTGTGGGAGAGCTCACACACACATATACCAACACAACCACATCCAAGTAAACGCTTACATCTGTGTTTCTGCCGCTTGTCAAACTGACGTCAGTCTATGCTCTGCAACCCTGAGCATCAACGATCAACACCTCATCCCTCATCTTTGAACATCACGACCAGCATTTACATTGCCGTCCTCCCTCCAAACACGCGCATGCACATGCACAAATGAGTGCGCACGGCACACAGTGCTTGTTGTTCATTGTTCATTCATTCATTCATGTGGAGGGCTTCATGCTTGGCTTGGTACAGCATCATTCTTCAGCCCACTCTCTCCTTCCCTGAGGGACTCGTCCACCGCAAGCCCACAACTGTGATTGTGCAACACACTGGCTTCATTCAAGCCAAAAGGTACTGCTTCTCCGAGCCACATTTCAACCCCCTTGCGTCACCAGCAGACACTGAACTACTTTCCTCTAACTGAATATTATTGTTGCTTTATATAGTTATGAAATCACAGTGCCCTGCAGCGATTTCATGAGACGAGAACAATTCACTAAAAACCTTAAGTTCCATTAACAAATCCCTGCTTTCATTTGAGATCTGATCCAGATGCTTGCAGGTATGTAGGGAACGGGTATTCAGTCAAACAAAGACAAATGTAAATGAACGGATTGCTCTCATCTGATTGGCATTAAAACAGTAAATTAAACTTGTATTGTGACCTTTCCCCAACGACTGGGCCACGCTGGGAATGTGAGCACGTGTGTGCGTCGCAAAACCTCTTGGCTTTTTATTTCGCCGCCCAGGTGCGGCACGGCTGCGTGTCAATCTCTTCTAGAGATTCGAGGACTCGTCTATTTTTTCCGCGTGTCGCGCGCTGTTCACAGCAACAACAGACAGTGAAAATGATCTTTTGACAATATATTGACATCATACCAGCAACATTATTACAATTATTTCAATGTCTATATCTGTAGAATTTCACAGACATGAAAAAATTTCATATTTATTTTCAACTCAACACTTCCTGTCTGTTTCAAAATAAAAGCCCTCTTGCATTTTTTTTTTCTGTGGACAGAATTTCTTTATTTGTTAACACAAAGCTTTTATTCTGAAATATTTGCAGGAAAGTGTAAAATGCAGTGACTTGCAGGGCTCCATGAATGAATAGTACCAGCTTATAATTGTGGATTATTACAAATGAGCACACACTTCTAAACCTTTTCTGTCTAAAATAAATATAAATGACATTTATAATGAAGTGAAATGGCCATTATGAAAAGGCAAATTCTATGTAGAAAGAAAGGGCTGGCAGTAGCAGCGCAGCAGCAGAAATGCTGTCAGTGTTGACACCACACGCGTGAGAGATGCATCACTTCAGCTGCTCACGTTCCCAGTGCGGTCCGGCCGTAACACTTCTGGACTGTTGTATAAGTGCTGTAGTAGATGATTGTTATGATAATAACAATCACTCCAAACAAACTCCAAAATCATTGCATTGGGCAAGAGGCAGGGCACACTGTGAGCTGGACGCGAGACTCTTACAGGGCTAACATATTCAGACCGACAAACACATTCACACCTATGGACAATTTAGAGTCCCAACACCTGACCTGCATGCCTTTTCACTGTGGGGGAAAATAGTGTGGGAGAAAACCCATGCAGAAGACATTCAAACTCCACACAGAAAGAATCCTACGGCCGGCAGATTCAGACCTTCTTGCTGGGAGGCAAAATGAGTCAACAGGCATCATGGTTTATGACTCAAAGACCTAGAATTAGGCATGACTTTGTCAAAAACTATGTGGTGAGTGGTTCTTACCCTCAGCTGGACAGCCACCGTGATGGGCCCACAACGCTCTAGCCTTTGGAGGAAGGAGCTCGAGCCTTTCTTCTTCAAGATCTGACAATGGAAAGGAAACAAAAAATATGAGATAGCTCTGCACCTTACTTCAAGTGGCCACTGAGGAATATGGAATCATTACAACATAATCATCACATATTAACTAAAATCACATTAGGCTCCGTGGCTTTCACTAGAGATCAAAACTCAAAAATCCTTTTCATCTTGATTCTGTGCAGGATGTTTGCAAAGCACACTAACCAGTCACATTAGACCACTTCTCTGTCATTCCCAGTTATTCTGTTTCACATGCTTAACAGCCCAACCCGGCCAATGGCATTTATTGCCTTATTAATTGTCTCTACCCCCAGTGTAGTACTGCAATATCACTTAATGTTACCGTATAAGGCGGCTGGGACAGATCTGGGAGGTGAAAGGGGTCTTATGTAAGCCTATTCTCTAGATGGCTAATGAGCCACAGAGACAGCAGGCGGGACCCCCAGGAGGTTACACAACCAGCAAGCCTTTCCAGTCACACATGTGCACCAGTACAATATGCTTTCCAAGACATTAAAAAAGATCAAATGTAGACAGAGCTACAGAGGGGGAGGATGGAGTGAAAAAAGAATATTTGTATGTGTGTGATCTGTGTTTTCATGATTTTACCTTATTAGAAAATTGTGTGATCATATGACTGTGTGTGCATTTGTATGCCTGCTTGTGGAGTTTCTACCGTATCTGAAACAAATCCAATTCCCAGAGGTTTATATATAGCACTGTGGTGGGAAGCAGATTAAATTAGATTGTTGTTGTTTTTTCCAAAAATACCATGCCTGTCTGTCCATTGATCGGCAGTCGGTTTCCCTGTCGGAACAAAGACCTTGTGACTGGTTGTCACTGATGTTCAGCTCATCAATTCCTTCATTTTATTGCATAGTTTCAAAAGATAGTATGAGTAATGCACCATTTGAACCTCAAATCTAATTGCCAAATGATGAGAATATATTTAATGACCAGAAAATGAACTAGGCCTTCAACATCCTTTGATGCTCAAGTGTATTTTTGAGTTCACCGTAGCTACAGAGCAACAACAGACAGTATGTGTGGTTCATAAAGTCCTGTACTCACCACTCTGTGAACAGTGTATTGTACCTTAGTAAGGTCATGGTACCTCCGGGGCTGTTGGGGGACAGTGTTGGCAGTGACAAGGGAGGCTGATGACATCCTGTGGAGCAACAGGGCAGCTTTAGTCCCCCTCAGCCCGGCACGGCCATGGGCTGCTGGCACCAGAGAACCAGTCTGAGTCAGCTTGGACTGGAAGAGCTGCTGCAGTAACACACTCTCACTGGCTGCCGGGCAAAAAGCACATACAGAAAGAGAGAGAGAGAGGGAGGAAAATAATGATGAAAAGAAGCAACGGCATTGGTGGAAATAAGGGGGTGGAGGAGAGTAAGGAAAAGGTGGAATGAACAGATGGAAAGAAAGAAAGGCAGGAAGAGCAGTGGGGAGGATGTAAACAAGGAAAGGAAGGAGAAAGGCATCAGAGGAGGAGTGTGGGGAGGAGGCATAAAGTTAGACTCCATGTAAACAATCAGTCAGGCAACAAGAGGGGGTGGACCAACACGTGGAGCGGTCCACAACAACAATGAGCTCATTCAGTAAGCCAAACAACATGTGTGTGAACGTGGGCGTGTGGCTCTCAGCTGAAAGGCTGAGAGAGAGAGAGAGTGAAAGGGGAAAGGATGATGGCAGGTAGGCGTACCAAGCAAAGAAAAACAAACATGAATCCTGGTCTCATTTAAGGACTTAACTACACACGGCTCCAAGGGTAATTGTCTTTTCATTTAAAGCAATCAGTGCCACCACCCGAATATAGACTTACATAGATCCCTCTGCTCTCCTATTAGCTTTAAGGCTTAAGCTTAAAGTTGGGAGGGGATGACAGCGATAAGAAGAAACCACGTAGTACGTATATCAGTGTGTGCGGCTAAATGGCAGCGGCGCATCGACTCGGTCAGACGGAGGGACAACAGCCAAGTGTGAGTGAAGGGCTAGCCTTTAGAAGATTAGCCTCATCATGGAAATTATAGCAATTAGGCTGCTGGATGCGAGGCTAGCCTGGCAGTCACACAACGACTGCCTGTGTCCTGCTAACCACAACACCCCACATCTGGCACCTTCTATAGACAATATACACACAGACGGTGCTGTCTGCTGCATATGGGATGAAACAAACACACACACACACACACACACACACACACACACACACACACACACAACCACACTTAGACAAAGAGTGGCTCTGTGTGCTGTTAGTTTAGACAAGAGTGCATCTTTGTGATCAAGTGTGCTCTGACGCCACAATGTGCTCTGACGCGTGTTATTCATTGGGTACTTACACTTCATCGTAAACAGGAGATTCTGAGGAAAGGAGTCCTTGTTTCTTGTGAGTGATCCTGTGAGGTCATATGAAATCTGGTGGAAAAACAAATCATACATGGACATTCACTTATACAGTACATTTAACCTTATATGCAACAGAAAATAGTTATGACTATAGGCCATCTTGAGATGGGTTCTCACTAGCCGCGATGCCAAATCGGACCAGGGGCGTAAACTGAGGGGGCCTATGGCCCCTTCCCCACTTCCTACATCCCTACTTCCAGCGCCCTTGCTTGGATCACACCCATCTTCGAACGCGGCCTTCATTTTGATCTCAACTACACACCTGGAAAGTTTCATGACGCCACATCTGGCCAAGGGCGTAAAGGTGGGGGGGGCCAATGGGCCCTTCGCCCCCTTTGCTCGGACCATGCCCATCTTCGAACTCGACCTTTATTTCGATCTCAACTACACACCTGTAAAGTTTCGTGACTGCATCTTGCACAGTTGCGACCATAGAAATAAAATAGGAGAAGAAGGGTCATTGAATTGTTTGTTGTAGTAATTTGACTAGTACAAAAGAAAATGGTGATTGTTGTTAGTTGTTATGGTGACAACAGAACCTACGTTAGTGGGGCCGTAAAGTGTGTGGTCACAGCTCGCCGGGAAGAGAACGGACGCAGCTCCCGGAGTTTTGAGTACTTTGAGTAAAATTGCCAAGTTGTGCAGAACGTCTGCAAAACATGACTAACTGCTTTGATTTATTTATTAGATTTATTTACCCTGTTTTATCCACTCTTGCAATGCAATATTCATTGCAGCAACTGAAGAATGATTAACATTCACAACAAAGTCAAAAGTTACAAAGACCATAAAAACTTCCTTCATTTAAAACAAATTAAAAAAAAACAGAAACCAAGCAGAAATTCTGTTTTCCACTTGTTTTTATTTATATTCAGTTTGTTATGAAATGATATTAATGCAGAGACTGCTTCATGGCTTGGAGTGTTTATTTTTAAAAAATATTTTTTATTTTGGATCGGATTCAGTCACGGTCACCACGGAGACCATCTGTCGTCAAAGCACTTCATCAACACAGAAACGGTGAGAACAGATAAGCTTTGTGCAGCTGGTGTATACTTTTAGTCTTTAATGTTACACTGTACAACAAAACTGTAAAACATTTTGGCATTCAAAATAACTATAGAAATCAGCTGATTTATAAGTTTGTTCTGTAAATTATAACTGGTCCTGTTGTGAAGATGAAGCTAAAGTAAAGATTCTTGTGATGTGAAACACACTGTTGAATTCAAAATAGCAGTTTGACTGTATGAATAGCCACACTTTAAATGTTTGATGTGTGAAATCATATGAATTCTTCCAGAGTCAGATGGCAGTTGCTTCTACTCTGTTAAACTAAGCTAGTTAGCTAGCTGTTACTTCTTCTCTGTATAATGATTGAATTTAGCTACTGCCGTATTTATGTAGGATAACAAAGTTATCAGTCTGAAAGTTGCATGTGTCTGACTGGATTATCTTGCATATGGACACTTGTTTATTCATGTTTTCCCTGTCTTTATTTTATGATGACAGAGTTGACATCACAGATGGAGGGATATCTGGTAGAAGTGGAGATAACCACCAGCAGCACAATGAGCTCATCAGCAGAGGTAAACATAAAGAGTTGTTGTCTGTTTAGTTCAAGTAAAAGTCCCATTCATTTTTCCCATAAACAATGTGACGTGACTGACAGAAAATATCTGGTTCTTTGATAAAAAGTCAAAGGTGTAAGCCTGTGTACATAAAAACGTTGACATTAACTACGACTCCCAAGGTGCATTTCTGCAAGAAATATCCAATCAGAGCTTAAAATGATATTACTGAAAACACAATCTGCATCTTCAAATGACGTTTTTTGTTTGCAACTGTAACAACTACGTGTTTTGAATTTGTTACCGCTCTGATTCACAACTCTGACTAGCCTTTTCTCCATGACAACAGTGACAGAGGCTCATGGGAATTGTAGTATCTAGACTCGTCCGCCATGCCAAATTTATAACTTTATAACATTCAGGATGCCTGAAACATGATGTGGTTTTGTTCCATTGTTAAGTGCAATACTGCACTCTCTGTTGTTTTAATGTTGAAAACTAGTTATTGACAGGTCACTTCTTCCTGTATTATTAGTGAGCGCCACAAATTAATATCCTCTCTTACACGTTTCCTATCTTTCTCTGTCAACGTGCCTGTGTATGTCGCCTGTTTTTGTCGTTCGTCTCCTGTTTGTCTCACACCGTTTTCCCCCCGAATGTGTTTGAGATCTATAAAAAGCGCTATATAAGTTTAATCTATTATTATTATTATTATTATTACATATTTTTGCTTCATAGCAACAGACAGCCACAAATCCAGCCGGACCTTATGGTGAAGGTGAGGAGAGTTTCATGGCAGAACAAATGGATCCACAGCAGCGTGCCGACACTGTGGAGAAACCATACTGCTGTGACTGGTCTTACTCAGAGTATCTGAATCGTCAGAGTATCCCCATTGGAGAGAAGCCCTACACCTGTGAGCAGTGCGGGAAGAGTTTCAGGCGATCTGTATCTTTGAAGTATCATCAGCGTATCCACACTGGAGAGAAGCCCTACAGCTGTGAGCAGTGCGGGAAGAGTTTCAGATACTCTGAAAATGTAAAGGTTCATCAGCGGACTCATACTGGAGAGAAGCCCTACACCTGTGAGCAGTGCGGGAAGAGTTTCAGCCAATCTGGATCTTTAAAGTATCATCAGCGGACTCATACTGGAGAGAAGCCCTACACCTGTGAGCAGTGCGGGAAGAGTTTCAGCCAATCTGGATCTTTAAAGTATCATCAGCGTATCCACACTGGAGAGAAGTCCACCTGTGAGCAGTGTGGGAAGAGTTTCAGCCAATCTGGATCTTTAAAGTATCATCAGCGTATCCACACTGGAGAGAAGTCCTACACCTGTGAGCAGTGTGGGAAGAGTTTCAGCCAATCTGGATCTTTAAAGTATCATCAGCGTATCCACACTGGAGAGAAGTCCTACACCTGTGAGCAGTGTGGGAAGAGTTTCAGATACTCTAAAAATGTAAAGGTTCATCAGCGGATTCACACTGGAGAGAAGCCCTACACCTGTGAGCAGTACGGGAAGAGTTTCTCATTGGAACGCTGTGTAGAGAGTGTAATTGAACCGTCTGTATCTATTAGCTGTTAAAAAAAATGACATGTTATCTGTAAAAGTTGTCATGAAAATATTTCAATAATATTGATACTGCATGCAACTTGAGTCGTCACCTGTTATTATTGCTTTAATTCCTCCATCAAAGCAGCAAATTACACACACGCGCGCACAATCTCCCAGCTGAAACTACGGCAGCGGGGGAGGGGGTGTCTGCGCTGCGCCACACACACACACACAAGGTGAAAACAATACCACCGTCACTGTCACAGCTGGTAAATATATATCTTTGTAAAAGTACCAAACCAGCTTCTTTTGCTATAAGATGTGGTAGCATAAAAAATATTATTAATTTTTGTGAAAGACCTACATCTTCTAGTATGTGTTGACAGAATATTTTTTTAATGGTGAGTGTGGACAATCGCCACCTAGTCCTCTAGTCCTTTTTTCCCTGCATAGTAGGGCTGGGACGATACATCGATCTCCCGATTCAAAACTATCAAGATACTTGGGTGCCGATTCGATATGTATTGCGATTTTTAAGTATTGCGATTCTACAAGTATTGCGATACGATATTCCGATTAATTGAGATTTTTGTTAACGTTTTTAACACTGGACCATAGGAAAAAGTTGAATCATGCACTTTTAGGGACTTTTACTTTAAAATATCTAAATAATTACAATAAAAATGTTTAATTTGCAGCATGTATGTTGTCAGAGATGTCCTGAAGTCAAATATATCAGTCATTGTCAGGAATTATTTATACAATTTTTTCCAGCAACCCAAATATTAAAGAATAAAGACATTTCCCTCACAAATAAGTGGTATTTTCTTTTTAATTTATAAGGGACATGTAATGTTTTATAGTTCTGGTGAATATAATCCAATCAATCTTATTTCCATATATGTATTTTGCATTTACAGTTCCCTTTGTTAACACGTGTATACTTCCTCTAACTTCGCAAAGTCCGTCACTAGCTCTCCCGTCAGCTCTGTTTTCTTTATACATCCATGGTCAGCTCTATCGGGCCGTTTGAATGCATTTAACATAAATGTCAGTATATGGGTGCGCTAAAGTTGCAGCGTCGGCTGATTTGACCATGGAGATGCGAGTGACGGCTGGCTTGACCGCACGTTACTGCAATACGATAACGTTTCCTGTCCATGACAGAGTTAGCAGGCAGCTTTAGCCATGATGTCTAGCTCTGCTTTTCCTTGGTGTGAAACCCAAAGTGTTTCCATACTTTACTGTATGTGTAGTGTTAACCACATTGGATTAAAATGTGAGGGTGTAGGTCGTATCCACGCGGAACCTTCGCCGTTTTCTACTTTTTTGTTTCGGCTCGCTGCGGCCGACTGCTGTTTGTTTTGTCATCAGTGGAGCACAGGGACTTAGCTTTGGTAATTCCTTCTGTACAGCGACTACTGATTTGTCAAGGCAACTGTCCTAAACTGAATTATTGTTACATTTGGTTGTGATTACGGTTCATGATTTTCAGTAGTCTGTACTGTAATATGGTGGGTTGTCCATCTATCTCCTCTACTTTTTAGCCTTTTAGAGATCTGCTGCAATGACAATTAGTCGTGATAGATTTCATGTTATACTGCCCAGCCCTACCACCTCTAAATACATATACACATTTTTCTGTAATACAGACAGACCTGTCCAGCGTAGTGGCTGACAGTGAAGGCTGGGCCCTGGTCTTTGGGCGGGGGGTTTCCGTTGCCATCCTTGGTTGTGAGAGAGAGACCCTGAGTCGGATTGGAGTCCAGCTGGGTTGACAGCCTCTTGTACAGGGTCTGCTCTGCTGGCCGCAGGCTCTGGCTCTCCTCATCTAACACGCACAGCAGTCCCTGAGGCTTCTGGAGGAAAGACAGACAGATGCTCACGTTATTTATGTCATTCATGGTTACAAAGCACTCTTGATAATAACAGTAATACATTATTTTCATTATGACACTTTTATTGATATATTTGTCCCACTGATATCAAATAACTTTATTATATCTAACTGATATTTTTTTGGCATTTCAGTCATTATTGATAGAGATTGTAGACAGACAGGAAACATGGGCTGAAAAGGACTCATGCAATAAAGGTTGAACAAGGGACATGTTGCAATCTTAACCACTGGGCTACCACCAGCCCTACCAGTCATATTCCAGTTTGAGTTTTATTTTTTACTCAACCAGTCTTTATATGTATGTTACATTTTTGTTGGATGTCTCACTTTCAAATGACACTTCAACTAGTAAAAAAAAAAGAGGAACTGTAATTAATGTGTTGAAACCCTTTCCAACTTTGAAAAATAGAACAAAAAAAGAAAAGCTTTTGTCAAAGCACTGGGTGGGCTTGCAGTGTTGAATGACATCATGGGACAAACTGGACTGGACTGGTCTAAACCAGCAACATACAGTACCTGAAGAAAGAAGTCCAGCACGGCTGGCTGGTTGCCGGGGGAGCGGGGACTCTCCATGGCGATGCCCTCCTGCAGACACTCAGCCTGTTCCTGCTGGAATAGCACCTCAGAGACGTACTGCCTCAGCCGCTCGTTGGTCATGTTCACGCACAGCTGGAATGCACACAACACACACATCAACCTGTGGACACACACGTCAGTGTGCACATGGCATGAAATTCCTCCATAGAGACACAATGCTGTGTGTTTGTTTTTCAAGCAAACAAAATGCACAAATATAATCTCAAACGCAACCTGCTGTGGCACCAACGGGGGAAGTCAATGGGGCATAAATGGACTGACTACTCATATAAACACACCGGACCCTGAAATCATGAGAGCTGTTTACAGGGACACCACATGCAAGGTATACATAGTGATAGATGTCCCTGTGTAGGGCCTTTATTCAATCCCACTATAATGTGGACAAAGTGTTCCTGCTGAGACACATGAACTCTTCCTAACCCAGCAGTCAACCAATCAGATGGGTTTGTCTGGCGTGTGGAGCTCTGGAGGGGAGACTCGAGTGTGACTTGTCACATTGATGTAATGAGAAGGCACACAGAATATGAAGCGGAACAACACAGGACAGCAGACTGCAGCAGCAGGCCTGTTTAAACTTCTCCTGAACCCAAATGTGTCACAAAGCGGAACACAAAAAAAGTCTCAACAGTGTTGTAGTCTAGGAATGAACTTGTCATTCTTGTACTTCAGAGAGGTGTCCCTCTTTTCAACCCAAGATCTATCCTTTGTAGTGTAACGTCATGGCATCTGACATGAATACAGACGTTTTTATCACATGGATCATGAATCTTGTAGGTTAGGTGATAATGACTAGCTCACAAATAAAGTGAAAATGGAAATATTGATGTTGTATTCTGTGCTCAAAAAAAGCCCTGCAGCCCTTAGTATCAGGGTTATGTTGCTTATCCAGCCGCTGAAAGACTGAATGTTCATTTGCTGGTGTGAAAATAAACAAACATGTTTTAGTTTTTCTCTTTGGGCACTGTCATGCGATTGAATCAGAACAACGCCATGACCCACATTTTGTCTCACAGCCCACTGATTGAGACGTGCTGATCTAGAGGTGAGTTGTGCTACGGTGCAGGCAGACATGGTTCTGTTTTTCTGTTGTCGTTGTTTGTCTATTCTTTGTCTTCAAGCTAGTCTAGTACATTAAAGGCTTAGTCCCAGCAGGTGGTTGATTGAGTTAGCTCATTAGCAAAGTGCTGAGCAGGTACAACACACCCGACAAACACAGCTCTAATTAACAAGCCTTAATGACCCTGATCACGCTGCGCATGTGGAGCCTGCCTGTGTACAAGTCTGCATGTGTGTACAAACATGTCAGAGTGTGAGGTGCTTGTTTGTCACTGATGTGCCACATCTACTGTAAGAGATCACCGAGGTTTGTTTATCCAGACCTTGCTCCTCCTCCTCTTCTCTCTTCTGTGTGTGGTGGGTAATGTGTGTATTAATAGGCATCTCAGCAGCAACAATGGAGAAGATGTCTGAGGGAACGAGGCAGGCGATGCCACCGCCTGCCAGAGATAGTGTCTCTTTTTTCCCTCTCGTTTTGTCAGCCTCCTCCCGTCTCTCCCCTTCTGCCACTTGCACTCTCCCTGACCCGAAGAGGAAAGGTCACGCAATCCCTCGCTTCCACTTGGATTAGAGAACATCCAGGGGGGGGACTAAGGCCACTGACATCTTAGTGCCACACTCACACAAAAACCAAAGTCGCGCACGCAAGCAAGCAAAGACAAACACACACTGGCCTTAATAAAGGCTGGGAGGAGATTGGGAGTTCCACAGGGAGGGAAGGTAAGCTCTGAGTAGCAGGAATAAGCACTTAGCCTCTTGAGCACTATGAATTACACACTAAGACACACGCACGCACGCACGCACGCACGCACGCACGCACGCACGCACGCACGCACGCACGCACGCACGCACGCACGCACGCACGCACGCACGCACGCACGCACGCACACACACACACACACACACACACACACACACACACACACACACACACACACACACACACACACACACACACACACACACACACACACACAGTGATATACAGACTGGTCTGCCTGGTCCCTGCTGGTCTTACAATGGGGGTAGTCTATTAACAGTGACTGCTTGATGAGCACATGACAGATTTATAGCCTACAACAGGTGAGCTGCACATGTTGTACTCTGTACACAATGCAATGCAATCACACACACTGACATAATGAAAACAACTAAGCATCGCAGACACACTGATCTATCTGAGGTCAATCAAGGTTCCTCTTCTTAAAGTTCCCACATTTCAAAAATGGTTTCCTGTACGTTAAAAATGGTCTCGCTTCTCCTCGCTAAATACATTATTTGGTGAAAAGTGCATCACAAGTAGCTGTTTGTATGATGCTATGGAGAAAGAGAAACTAAGTCAGCCAGCCCGTATTTCACAACCTCTCCAAGTAGAAGGAGCTATTGGTTTGCTACTTTCAGGATCCCACTGTTGTGCTCTGAGCTCTAATACAAGATGAACTTAGGGCTGCAACTAACGATTATTTTAATTGTCGATTATAAATAAACAATTAATTGTCAGAAAAAGGTGAAAAATGTCGATCAGTTTCCCAAAGCCCAAGATGACGTCCTCAAATGTCTTGTTTTGTCCACAACTCAAAGATATTAAGTTTACTGTCATAGAGGAGTAAAAAAAAATATTCACATTTAAGAAACTTAAGAATTTAGACTTTATTTCTTAAAAAATTATGAATCAATATTCAAAATAGTTGGTGATTACTTTAATAGTTGACAACTAATCAATTAATCGTTGCAGCTCTGGATGAATTTACTCATGTTTTTAGCCAGACTGAATATTATTATTATATATTAAACATAACTGTCAGTTACTGTAGCTTACTGTTTGACCACAACACTGACAAAGACTTTTACTTTGAAATAATTTAGGTAATTTCTGTTGTTGCTGGTAGTTTTATTCAATATTGTGAACAATGAGAGCAACTTCATTGGAATGGGATTTGGTTTTGAATAAAGAATCAATATTGATTTGTATCGTGATACCAAAAATCTAAATCATATTTGTAAAAATAAGATTCTCGCACACGCACACACACACACACACACACACACACACACTGGTTTGAAGCAGCCCATTACTCTGACATCTCACACACAGAGCAGTCATTGTGTCAGCCCTCAGTTCATTTGAGGACAGCTGAAAATCACGCCACAGTCAGCCGCAGACCTCATCTCATTCATTACAATTACTGACTGAAATATCCGAGCTAAAGTAGATAACAGTCCCAAATATTTTCAAAATTTGATTAAGGTCTATTTGAAACTACAGTACCACGCACTATTCAGAGATTTCCACAGCTGGGGAGGGACGTTCTTCTAAGCCAAATATGGTATTCAGGGAATGTCATAAATGCATTTGGCTTGATTAGGGAGAAGTAATCTGTTGGCTTGAAGGGAAGAGGAACAACATTGATGCGTTTCTTTGGGGTTGACTCAATCTAATAAACGTAATCATCGTCCCACCTGCTCAAATCCATTCCTCTGAAATTCTTCAAACCCAAAGATGTCCAAGATCCCAATTTCCAAGGCAGGATCACTGGAAGAGATTAACAGATAGAGAGCATATTTATCATGTTAGACCACTTTTACTCCAGGATCAACCTGAGAACTTGTTTGCTTGCTTGCGTCACTCTAACAGGAATTATCATGTTTGTGTGTGTGTGTGTGTGCAATAACACGTCTGACGGGGGTGTGTCCAGTAGTGAGTACAAATTGATTATGTTCTGTGGTTGGTGTGTAAACAAGGCAAAGCACAAACACATTCCAGGAGATGGAGCACCGGTTATCTGACAGTGTGATAAGACTTCACAACATCAACAACGCCAAGGATCCCATTAGCCTTCACCTAAGAGTGTGTGTGTGTATTTAAGTTGTTGAGTGCGAGACCTTCACATTAAACCTTGGGCGTGTCCTCCATCTCTACCTTGTTGTTGAGTATTTGTCATTCCAGCGTACATGCCTATTCGTGCATGTCATGCAATGTTAACTATTACAAACCTCCACTCTAAACTATGTGTCACGTCACAATATCAGTGTTGGTGGTGTTTGTGTTATCAACGGCCTGGGCTGCCAAAGAAATTCTTTTGGCGGTTAACAAAAAAAAAACCTTGGCACACATGTGCATAAACAGACGCACACACACACACAAACACACACACAGACACACAGCTATACCCAGTGCTGTCGTCCTGTCCCTGTAGGTAGTCGTTGGTGCTGTTGACCAGATAGCTGAAGAGGCGTCCATAGATGGCCTTCGCGAGTTGGTCTCTGTACTGCTCTGATATCTCCACGGTGTGACGCCGAGTGATCACGTCACCTGACACAAAAGGGACATGGCAACGCAATTTTTTGACAATTCGGTTGATAGCACAGTGATCGTACAGTATTTGTAAGGATTTTATGTCCCAATGCCTACAAAAGTTGTTTTGTGCTGCAAGAAGACACAGATGACTGCTGAAAACAAAGTCCTCCTGTGAATAATTCTTGCTAAAGCAGGACTGATACATTTTGCATGGCCAATATCATCGGCTGATTTCCGCTTATCTCAGCATCTGCATATATGTTGGCTGACAACTTCTAGTACAGATCTTCTCCAATTATATTTTTAGGGGTGTAAGAAAATATTGATACACATGAGTATCGCGATATTATGTTTTGCGATACTGTATCGATTCTCCAAATTGCTGTATAGATTTTTAATTCACCTCTGAAAAATCCGCCAGTTGTAGCAGGCTGGCATCATATGAAACTATATGACCTAAGGAATCCATTGGTACCAACCATGTCATACTAGCTTGTCGCGAAGGAGGCTAAATAACGCTCCAAACTTATGCAAAATGAATGCAGTACAAATGCGTTATTTTCGCCAGTTCTAAAAATAACGTGTTTGAATATTTCTGCCTACTGGGTTCCCTAGACAGTCTTAAAATTATATAAATTGGGTGTCACTGGAGAGTTGAGACTCTTGTGGATCCAATGACACCAACTGTATTAATATGTGATGATGTTAGTCCCGATGGTAGCCATTTCACATAGTGACATTTTTACACTGATTTTATACACAGGGCGGTGTGTCTTTATCACAAATTGCGATATATTGCAATATATTGAATCGTTACCCCTGTATCATGATACGTATCGTATTGCCAGATTCTTGCCAATACGCAGCCCTATATATTTTTGGAGGTAGTTTAGAAATAAATGTAGTGTTGCCACTCCATCATTTGTCCAGCAGAGAGCACCTGTAAAATGTCTCGCTCTGTAACATGTTTATTTTATGTGTTTATGTTAAAACAAAAAATATAAGCCAATATATTGTTAACAGATTTTTTTTAAACTCTTGAATATTGGTGTCTGTATCAGCCTCAAAAAGTCCCTGTTGACCGTTTGGAGCTATTTCATCTCACAGAAAATGTTTTTTTTACAATGTGACTTTTTTCCCTAGAGTCAAGAGGAAAACCACAGAAGGCTCTTCCCATTTTTCATCTTCATCTCATCTGATCACTCCAATATACACGGATATTTTCACAGCGACAAGGCCATCTGGCATGAAGCTAAGTGGTGAGTGAGAGAGGTGTGAAAATGGTCGGCAAACGCTGCTTTATTTCGTGTACGTATCATAACAACGGCTTGCAAATTCAGCCGTCCTCAGTCTTACGGTTTCCCTTTTTGAATGACAAATACAGACTACCGCTAACTGCTGGTAGGGAGAGTTATTTCATCTCACACAGTCACAGAACATACGTGGTAGTTGGCCATTGGCTGTAGTCTTTGCGGTGTGTTCCGAGTGCAGCTTTTTGGCCAAGACAAAGGCAACGTGAGGCGACACAACTGGCGGCCTTCGTTGCCGCTACTTCTTTCGAGTTGGTGTGTCTGGGCCTTAATTTGGAGCCCCTGATTCCAAACCACTATAGGTCCACATTAGAGATGTTAGACTGATCTTACTCTTATGAAGACATGCTGCTTGTAAGTAAATATAAAGTAAATGCACCCTATTTAAAGATGTACTTGTAACTTCAACCGTGTTGAGGTTTTTCCTCTACATGTCTTCTACATGTTTTTGCCGTAAGGATTAATCCATTCATAATCATCGTGACGGAGTGAATATGTTCATGAAGGCTGGTGAGTGGATACCTTTGAAGTACTGGACGTCGGAGGTCAGGGCGGTGCTTAAGTCATTGGAGCACACCTGCAACAATCCAGCAACTGTACAGAGGAACAGGAAGAGAGAGAAAGAAAAATGTGATGACAGGATGATAAACTTCAAAATAACAGCATTAATCATTGTATGTGAGGTTGTCAGAAAGGTAGCGCTGATAACATCCCAGAAATAAATCTGCTCTTCCCTTCTCTGACGATGACACCGCGCTGCCAGCACAACAAGCTGAGCTCTGCTTCAGATCATTCCCACTTAATCGATCAGCGGAGCAGGCAGCAATTAGTCATCAGTGGATTTCTGAGCAGTACCCATAAACAAGCAGCCGGAACAGGTGACAGCGACCCAGAATCCTTCTACTGACTTCACTAGCCATGACATCACATCTCCCTGACAACAACTGGCTCTTTCCCGTTCTGGCGCTGATGTCATCTGTTTACCATCTCACTGAGGTCAGGGGTCACAGGAGCAAATGTAGCGGTTGCATAATGAGGGAGATTCAGAAAGAGCGAAAAACACAGACACCAATAGCGGTAAAGTGTCTGTTTAAGCGGGATCTTTCCTCACCGTGGTTACGCTTTTGGCAGAAAATGCGGCTTACCAAACAGGTGACTGTCTGGCCTTTAGCTAGAGCTGGCAAGCTGCCAAGCAGAACTCCATGGGGGAGAGAAAAAGGAGGAGCGATGACGACGAGGTAAACAAGATGAGTGAGCTGTGATGCACCCCCTCTTTCCTGCCCCCATCCCACCGCCACACAGTGGTGGAAATGTGACCCTGGTCATGTGACGGGGGGCACTGACCTCTCTCCAGCAGCTGCAGGTCAGAAGGGAAGGCTGTATCGGCCTCTGTCAATGCCGTAAAACGTAGGTCCCCAATATGGAGCACAGCAGATAGCAGAATAAACACTGAGTCAACCTCCTAGCAGAGAGAGAGAGAAAGATGAACTACTATTAGTAAAATCTTGGTGCAATTAAAACATGGATTTTCCTTTTTTATTCACTGCTCAATACCAACTTGCACAACATGAAATGGAAAGGAACATTTTCATGATCCTAAATCCAACCTTGGGGTCGGCGATATTCTATATTTATCTTAATGTCAACAAATCCCATGAAAAATAAATAAATGCTCAAATTGAAAATCCAACATTTTTTTTAATGACGCCTCAACCCTCCTCCCTTCATTCACACATTTCCTTTCCTCCGTCCCACTCTCCCTTCTTCCATTCTCTGCCCTTGAGTAGAGGACACTTAATGGAATACCCCATTACCCACTGCTCTGAATCTCTGAGAGGGGGATGTTCGAGTTTGAGGGTGTGTGTGGATGTGTGTGTGAGTGGGTGTGTGTGTAAGAATATGTGTGCGTGTGCACTCTCTCAAGGCAGGATATTGGAGCTGATATCTGGGAGATAAACACAAGCATTAGTCTCTGTCTGACACTCTATACACAGACAGACTCCCCCTTGCTTAGAAAAGGAGAAGAAAGGGAGCGAGGGCGCAAGGGAGAGAAAAGGAGCGATAGGGAGCGTTAATGACGATTGACCTTTTGGGCCTGGACTGGGAGTCTTCCCCTGATTAGACTTAAACAGAGACCAATGGGTGGTCTATCACTCCTACTCCCCCACTCCTTCTTCTTCTGTCCCTCAGACTCTCTCTCTTATCCAGTGGACACTAGTGCCCTCTGATATAAGACTATCTATCGCCCTATTCCTTGTCCCTTAGGCCTTGCCTGTGTGTATTGACTGCTACTGGATTAAAAGGTGAGATGGTGGTCACTCACTGCTGACAGATGCTGACTGGGAATCTAAGAATAGAAGCTGATAATGGGCTGGGAACACGGCTGGTGGTGCACAGGACGGAGTGTACCACACACTGTGGGACACTACATGCACGCAGCATGCATAAATCAATGTCCTTGTCTTCTGCATTTCATATGGTCTTTAGATAGATAATCGAAACACATGATGAGTCCCAATTCAGGGTCATAAAAGATCCAAATATCTAGGCCGAATATGTTGTAACAGGCCGATGATGCCCGGTCAGATGCCTAAGATGCCTGAACTTGAAGGACGCAATGTTGTGTCCTTTGCATCCCTCAGTATCCCAAAACCTATTATGCAGCGGTCAATTGCTTAATGGAGCATGGGCAATCCTCTTCAACTTGGAAATTACTTACAACCATGTCATTATTTACCAGGTATTACGGGGACCAAATTCTGGTCATGCATTTTGAAATATTTCGATTTTACAAATTGAAAAAAAGCTCACAGAACGAGCCATTCGTTTTGCTGTCTGCGAGGTTAAAGGGGAATTACGCCCATTTTCAAAATTCATACATGTTATTACTATGGTCTAAGACAGTCCAAAAAATATTAGTAAACATAAACAACTCTCTCCCTAATCCACTCCCAAAGAGTGCTAAAACTCAAGTTTGTGTGAACTGCTACATAGACAATGAATTGGGAGAGTTGGGATGTTATAGACGACACTGAGAGCACCCAGTATATGGGAACATTTTCTGTTTCGCACCTGGAGCACTACAATACAATAAAGCTCATTTGGGTATTAAAAAACCCCAAAACATTCTGTTTGGTCCACAAAAAAAAAGTCTCCCATTCATTGTCTATGGAGCAGCTCCACACTGTGATATCACAAGTTTGAGACTTAATTCTCTGGTTTCTGAGTAGCTTGTGTTCACAAATATTGACTGAACTTTACTAGGCCATGGCAATAACATATTGGAATTCTTAATTTAGGTGGTGTTCCCCTTTAAAGACAGATCCTTCGGAGGATCCAGCTCCTGAACTCAGACTCACTTAAGTACTTTTTAAGACTGTTTTTTAGACTGTTTGTGCCAGCGAAAACCTGGGGTAAAATCTCATCAATGACCTCATAATACGTGGCTACTTCAGGGTCTGCGACATCAACACTTTGACTGATCCCTGCTGTCAATAACCTTTGAATAAACAGACTCAACAGAAGCCGTATGCATGCAGTGCAAATCGATACCTGCTTGTTAAAGCCCAGGGCTCGCAGGGCTTGTTTGACTGCTGCGAGGCGTTCCCTGCTCTGGGTAGAAGCTGTAGCTACTGGAGGGTTCTCTCCTGGAAGTCCTCCGCTAAGATACCTGGAGGAAGGACGGAAAGACGGGACAATGTGGACCAATATTTCAACGACAAAAAAAAAAAAATAGTCATAGAGGACAAGGTGTATGTTAAGTGTACATGTGCATTGGTTCCAAACATCTACCCATGTGCTCAGCAGGAATTTATTTGCATATCTTTGGATGACAGAGACCTAGAAGCAAAAGATTTATGAGGTATTTCTGTGCAGAGTTACATAGAGTCCCAGTCACACTATGCAGAGAGCTATGTTTGGGAGGGAGGAGAAAGACCAAACATGGTTTCAAATCTGCAGGACTGGATCACGCACACCCAGCAAGGACTCATGGAGACACAATGGGTTGGTGTGATGCCAGAGGGACTAGCGTACTTCTCTCAAAACAGAGCGATTCAGGTCAATGGTTATCACACTAGTTGCATACATTGGATAACAGAACAGTTAGAGTAACTCACAACCACACGGTCGCTCTACAAGTAAGAGCATGCATGAGTAGAGATGTGCAACACAAGCACAAATAAAAAAATCTGATATTACAGAATCAGATATTTTTGCAGCATGTACATGTGAGCAAGTTAAGGCCTCTAAAATGATCCTAACATTTAAAGAATCATTGACCTGAAGAGCTCTTGTGGGTGAGATCGCCAAGCAGCACCCATACTACTTTCACCAGTGATTTTATGAACTATCAACATACATACAGCAGCTGACAGCCACGTACCTGTGAGCCAGGACGTTGTTGAGGTAAAGTGCGCTCATCTCCTCGGGCGGCAGGCCTTCAGCCATCAGATAGAAGATGTTGAAGCTGTGCTGGTGAGGAGGCAGGTGGACCAGACGAGACTTCTCCAGCATGTGGGTATACACGCGGGCTTAAAACATCAGATGTGTTTTTTTACTTCAATAACGTGTTTGTAAATTGCATTTTAACAGTGCTGATGACAGCAGTGGTGCTGAACATTCAATCTGTGGACATTGTTCAATGGCCAGTGCTCCCTCATCAAATTAGCTGGGGTGAAATAAGGTGAATAGGGTTGTAAAGATGGCGCACAGTAGACTCATGGGCTTTTACTGCCACCTGCTGGTGGTTCACTATTGTGTACCTGATCTCAAACTACATCATCATACACTAGTACTGTGCCTGCAGTATATTGTGAATCTTGTATGTCTAAGATCTCTGTACTATCATCATAATAATCATTTATTTAGGTAATAAATATCTGATTTATTTAAATAATAAATAACAAAAGTATGTGCAATTTAAACATCTAAGGAAACATTTTATGTCTGGTATAGGGCTGCAAAATTAATCAAAATTTTTATCAAAATCACAATATGGCCTACTGCAATTTTCAAAGCGCGGGATGAGGAGGAAATCGTGATAATGGCTAAAGGTGAAATGTGTGTCAAAATACCGTTTTAAATGAAATATTGTGGTGCTGCAGAGATGTCCTGGCCTACACATAATATCATACAGACTTATAAAAACAACTCTGTTTGATACAGATCCCCGCAAAAATCAAGTTTTTCAATGAAAATGAGAAGAATGATGTAAAAATGATCATACACTCTAATATCCCAAATCATATCGCAATAGCAATATCAGTCAAAATAATCTAAATTTTTTCAAAATTGTGCAGCCCTAACCACAATATAGACAATTTGAAGAAATAAGTGCAATGTTTTGACACTTGATCAGCTTTTATCAAGGAAATACAGACAATATTTTATGACAAATAAACAGTAATGTAGGTTACCTCTGAGCAGCGTCCTCCTCTTGTCACAGTATTGGATGGTCAACAGCTTGATAAAGCGGCTTGAGTTGTTGTTCCTCACAGTCTTTGCATGACCGAAGGCCTCCAGAATACAGTTAACCTGCACATTTTGTCAAACCAAAGGAAATGTTACCAGCCAGTTGGAATATCCTCTACAAATCCTGCAGAGCATGTATGTCTTTTTCTATTCCAGTATAATGAAAACAACTTGCGCTCTCTAACATAGATTTGTAAACCTGAATCAAAAAGGAGTTCTGCTCCCGTTCTACTTCCTACCACTAGATGTCAATATGCAACACGTTATGTGGGAACTCAGTATTTTCTGTGTCCCAGGATGATCAGAGAGTGAGCTGACCCAGATATCGACTACATAACGATGACTTCATCAGAACACAGCGCATGCAATCCCAGGCTACACACGGCTTTGTTACCAAACTGACTGACTGAGAGCAGAGCATTGGATCATGTGTCAAACACCACGAACATGTCACAATCTGAACCACAGGGCATGCAACAAGAGGCAGTAAAGAAAGTGCTTTCTTTTCTTTTTCATCAATACCAGGGAGGATAGTAAATTTGCTTAAACGCTTTAAAAAAAAAAAAAAAAAGCACATGTATGTTTCTTATATGATTACAGCCTCTCCTGATTCATTGGAAAATGTTCCATGGAGAGGATATGGGTATTTGACATCCTATTGTACATTTTTTTTTATCAATACTCCCTCATTAGGCTGTAAAGTATAAAGAAAATGGACTGTCCCCTAAGAATAAAGTCCAAACAATTTTCTCTGCTGCAAATGGTTCTGTCCTAAAGAAACAGAGTCATCTTAATGGAAATCTTGATGCAATCAAACACAGCGTCTGAATGCTCAAATGCTGTCTTTGACAAATGAACAGCTTTCAAGCTGAGAAGAAAAGACTACCAGCAAAGCCCCATACTCTGGTGTACTAATCCATACATCTGTTCTCTCCCCCCAGTATGGCAACCAAAAGAACAGCAGGTTACATTTACACGGCTATGACCATTGCCTCGCTACACAGTGTGCTATCTGATTTTTGAATCACAGAGATGACGTTGTGGCAAGGAACAATAAGCACAGGGAGAAAGGATGTAAGATTCAGTCAGTGCCTCGCTTTGAAGAACACACGAATATGATGAGTTCCTCAAGGAGGGCTGATTGTGCGGAGCATGGAATATGAAATGAAAAACAGCACAGATGTGTACTATAAGATTATTTTTCTCGCGTTTTTGCAAATCTAATGTAAAAGACACAAGGGCGTGAGAGCAACAAAGGATGCAAGACTCATGACTCAGGACGCTGCGATTACATCACAAGTTCCTTAGCCATATAAGCCTCCAGGACACCCGATGACCGCTTGAAGTGTAAAACAGAAGAGTATCAGGTCCAGACTTACATGTTTCATTCTGGGCTCCAGTGCAAAGCCTTTGGGGCTGGAGCGGGCTGTCAGGTGTCTCACTATGTGCTTACAGGCCTCCGTTTTCCCAGAACCACTTTCACCACTAGAGGGACAAAACAATGCAGATTTAATGTCATTCATGCCTTTCGTAGATGTTTTTATTGTTTTACCTGTTGTGATTGTCTCTAATTTTCCCAGTCTGTTTTAAAACAGCTCATATGAACATTGACACTGGTCTTGCTTGCTCTGATCATTCCTCCTGTTCATACTGGACATTAAGAGATCCCTTCCTACTGCGCTTCGACAAAATCATCATGTAACAATTTGCACCTTTATTGATATTTTATATTTCACTCTCTATACTTGTACTCTTTTCTTCTCTGTACTGCAACAGCTGCACAACCATTGGAACCAACCATGTCATGCTAGCATGTCGGGAAGATCGTTAAATAAAGCTCCAAAGAGGAAAATCTGGCAAGGCAATTTTCAAAGGGGTCCCTTGACCTCTGACCTCAAGAAACTGTATGTGAATGAAAATAAATGGGTTCTATGGGTACCCATGAGTCTGCCCTTTGCAGACATGCCCACTTTATGATAATCACATGCAGTTTTGGGCAAAAAACACACCGTTTTTTGAATGCAGTACAAATGTGTTATTTTTGCCTATTCTAAAAATGATGTATCTGAATATTTCTGCATACTGGGGTCCCTAAACAGTCTTTGAATTACATAAATTAGGTATCACTGTAAAGCTGAGACTCTTGTGGATCCAATGAGCCCAACTGTATTCATGTGTGATGATGTTAGTCCCCATAGTAGCCATTTCATATAGTGAGACCATTTTTTATAATTTGACCTCAATGTATAAAATGACCTGTGGTGACCTCTAGGATAATCACAGCCTCATGAAAGCTTTACAGCCACAAACTAGAGACGTAGAGCATTCAGAGGATGGATGGCTTCCCTAGGTATATCGACAATAAGGTGGTTTCTGAGCAGTTTCGAGAACAGAAATGCTCACCATCCAAATACAGAATGCAATTCTTGCAGAAATCTCCAAAGGTCAAACGTTTTTGAAACCAAATCACAGCATGTTTTTTTCAAGGTCTTGGTGTCTTCATGTGGTATTTTGGAGGGATTATTGATTATTTTTATCAATTCTCGAATGGTAAAAAATGTTTAAATTTAACACCAAATCTGTGTAACAAATGGTATCAACCCAAAAATTGCTGCAACAACTTGTGATACATAAGTGAGCATGGAAATGGCCATCATATACTTCCTACTTCTTATAACTTTACTTGTAAACTTTAAAAATGTATTTGAATTAATTCAATATTTATTTCTTAATTTATGATTTATGACTAGAAGAACTTGACACAAATTAATCTTCAGGTTCTCAGCTTTCAGATGATGTACACCACTTCTATGTGACATCTACTGTTGACCTGCTATCTCCCCCTAAAGACCACCCGTACCCCCCCCCCCCTAAAAAAAGCAAAAAATGGGTCTATGAAAAAGAGGAGTGGAGTGAAAAAGGTTAAGGGAAGCTAGACATCAAGAGTAAAAGGCAAACTTAACAGTACATAAATCAAGAATCTGTGTGTGTTACACTTCTCTGGATGTGTCTCAGAAGAATAGGCGTTATGCATTAGTCATCAGGGTGTTTCCCACATCTGTCACCTCAGTTACACGTCTCCACCTTCCTGACATAACCCCTTCAGGGACCCCCACCCATCAAATTCATAATCTATTCTTTCTTTCTGACACAACCAACGTTGCTCCATTGATCACCACCTTCTACACGCTTTTATAGCCGCAACTTATCTGGCAGTGGACGCCTGTTTTTAATTTGCCGCTGAGTGAATATTAAATGTGACATAAGGTACCTCTCCAGTACATGCTCCGACACTCACCGACATGCAGAGAGTTGAGACCGGCAGTGTAACACCAAGCAGATGGCTTCAGAAGGTCAGAAGCCCTCACTAATGACCGCAGTGTGCTGTGTTGCGCTGTTTGTCTGTGTGTATGTGTGTTACTATATTTCCTACTAACGGCCCTGCTGGGTGGGAAGTCCAAAGGCCTTTCCACTGTCTTTTCATTTACCGGTTTTTATTAGATTTCAAGGGCATTTTGTTAGAGCACTAGCCTCGGGGGATCATGGCCACTGATTGCCTGTAAACATGTAGGTGTGTGTGTGCCTCTATGCATGTGTGATGAAATACGAAGTGAAACAGGAAGCTTGAACGAAAGAGAAGGAAGAAAAGGAGGAGTAGGGAAAGAATGCAGGAAGTGTGTGTACGTGAGAATATACAATGTGCTAGCATGTGTGTGAGTGAGATGGATAGCCCTGTGGCCCGGGCGCATTAACTCTCCGCCAGACTGGTTACAACTCAGCGGGAATGTCACTGGAGAGCTGGAACGGGATTTAATTGCAATCAGGGAGTTGCCTTCGTCCAGCCGAGGACAAAGTGCAAGACGCCGCAACGCTCTCAGCAAACCTCCATCTAAACAGTGCCACTGCTCAGCTCAGGCTGTGAGCTATTAATCTCTCAGGGAGTGTTTAACAGGTGCGTGGCAGAGGGGTGTGGACGAACAAGGTGGAACAGCTGAATGTCAGTTATTTCGCTCTGTTGAGATTTTTGGTTTCATAGTCACGAGGCACAGAGTTCAGTGTTTGTGTATTGAATGAGGCGGGTGTACCTCAAGATGAAACACTGCGGCCGTCTCTCCTGCAGCATCATGTGGTACGCTCTTTCTGCTGAGGAGAAGATGTGAGGTGGCAGAGAGGAGCACAGGCGACCCGTGGAGCTCAGGTACAACTGACTCACCTGAGAGAGAGAGAGAGCCCGTTAAGATATTGGATCACAACCTTATGTAACATGGATATACACATGTGGGCTGAGCAACACACAGGATAACATTTCAGCAAAAACAGTGAAACCATGCTGGGTTTAACTTTCCATCCCTGTGTGAGTTTGTGTGTGTCCAGCTCACTAACAAGGTGTAGTGTACCAATCTGTCTAACCAGGTAATTCAACCCAAAGTGACAAAGACATGAAGTAGGTGTTGACTGAAAATTGTCATCAATTTAAACACACACTTACATGTGCAGTATGTGTAAACAAGAAAGCCAGCAAATGCACTACAGCTTAATTCCAGGCTGTGTCACTATAATAGAAAATAGTAACAACCCTATTCCTCCATCGTTTTAGGGTTGTAACAGTAAATTGAGGCATAAAGTATTGCAACACAAACATACTAAATATACACATGGAGCTAAAAATGGACCAAAGTATTAACTAAATCTGACCAGCTGTCTAGTTTTTGCACACATGCAATACCATTTTGTTTAGTGGAACACTGTAATATTAGTTTAGTATTAGTATAGTACTGCTATTAGCAGCATTATAAGTAATATTACTACTGGGGGGACCCAACTTCAAAAATATCCATTATCACTTGCCGTCACAGATCGTTTCGTGGTTGCCAGTAACACTGTTATCCCTCAATACTGGACCAATTTTGAAAATTGCTGTCCCGATTAGTCACACAAAAACATGGGAAAATAGGTTCCAGGTTGAAAAATACCCAAGTTGCCTTTTAAGTGATTCTACAACCTACATTTTGCACTAAACCCTATAACAGAAACTATAGTTTAAATGTTGCACAATTTATGTCAAAGGAGGAATAAATGAGGAATTTTGAACAGTCACAGTTCCAACTTGTTGTTAGAAACATGGTAAGTGTATCAGACAGGAAACCCTCCATTGTCTGTCACACTGAACTGTGATATGACTGAACTGTCGGTAACCAGTCCAGAAGATGTGTGCCAGTGCTGTATTTGTGGCTGTGGACCACCAGACCACACCAGAGGGGGTGACAGACGGCCAGCACATCACACATATTGAGACATATGTCCTTCTCACACTGGCTCGTCCCTGCTCGTCCACACACCCTCTCAGTCGGGTACGGGAGCCTGGAGTGACTCCAGACACCGGCAGGAATGGGACAGCCAGAGGGGGCCTGGCTTCATTCTGTCATGGCAGGAGAAGATGTCTCCCCCTCCATCCAACCCCTCCTGGGTCCACATGGGCAAGCACTAAGCTGGCATTCATTCAGCCTTTTCAAAATAAGATATCCACTGTTTAAAATAAGGTGACACACACTGATTGATTAATATCATTAACAAATGATGATAATGTTTTAAAATCAGAGTCTCCTTTAGCTTTTGCAAATGTTAATTAAGCTGCTTTTCTCCAATAGATAGCATTTTTAAAACTAATTATTTATAGTGGAGAGGAAACGTAATAAAATCTGTGTGTGTGTGCTAGCTAAACTGGATCCCTCTCTTCCCTCGCTGATGCATAGTCAGCCTAGTGCTGTGTATCACTGACAGGAAGACTGCATTATTTATCAACCACAAGGTCCATTTCATCTGTTCATGCCCTGCTTATTATACAGCAAACGGGATTCCTTAATAGTATGCTTTTGCATGTAAAATGCATAGCCTATCAAATATAAAGCCACATGCTTTAAGCCTGGATCATAGCACATAGACATGCAAATTCAACATTAAGAGAGCAAAGCACGGTGTATATTGTAAGCCTGTGTGAAATAGAGGTCATTTAAATGCATGCTTACCAAAGTGGAGTAGATGGGCAGCTCTTTGTTTGGATTGACCAGCAGAAGGATGTGTCCAATGTAAGTCTACAAAAAGAGAAGAAAAAAACACACCTTACTGATCTTTTACTCTTGAAACTCTTTCCTTTACATCAGAATTCATGGTGGCGACAATCTCTATTTCCATAAGAATATGGTAATGTCATGGCAGAGAAAGGTCAAGAAGGGACCTCCGACGATAACCTCAGTAATGACCTTTCTCCGATAAAAGAAAAAAAAAAACAATTCTGTCCTCCCACGCAGTGTATACACAAACCCTGAGGCCATTTAGATAAAAAATAACCAATCCCTGACCCTTTCCACTAAACTGCTAACCCTCTGTTTCTCACAAAGAGTCCCGGAGGCAGTGTGGAAGCTAACGCTCTGTCCCCTTGGGAGAGCGCAGACGTTGCTAACATTCTGTAACACGCTGCTCTGTCCTTAGGCCCTCGCTCAAGGTTAATGACTTGAACAAATTCCCACTGCTTGTGGACACGGAACAAAATTCACACTTGAAGTTTTGCTTTTTTTAACTGAGTGAAACTTGTCTGCACCACTTCCACACTAACTGATAAAGGGCTGGATTATTGACTCGCATGTCACAAGATTAAATATCAGTGTCTTCTGTCATTGCCTCCCTCCGGTTCCTTGCCGCTCTCCTCGGGGGGGTTAACGGTGCACTGGTCCTTCTATCCTGGCAGAAGGCAGCGGACCACTCATCAAAGCCCCATCTCTGACCACCCTGCTGGGAACATATGGAGCATTCAGCGCCTTTGTCCTCCCCCTCTTTCTGTCCTTCATCATCACATCTCTGCTTTGTTCACCTTTCTTGAAATGCCCTCTATTATGTACATAAGGTCATACCTTAAGTATAGAAACAAGAAGGTGAAGAAGGGCAGAAATGCAAAGAAATGAATTTATTTGGTAACATGAAAAGTGTAATCTTCTCGTTTCTAAGCTTTGAGATAAGATGAATACAATGTTGAAAACTTTATCTTTACATGTAAGGCCATTGTTTGCAATATCGTTGTTACAAACAGAATGGAGCTTGACTGTAACGCGTGCGACTCCATGACGAACGCAATCAGATCAGGCGTGCTCCTATGCCCCTCATGATAGCTGCACTTTGCCCTTTCTTCTCACCTTTTCTTCTTCCAAATTGGACTGTACCTCAAATCCAGCCCTCATTATTCTGAATTCTAATCATTTCTCTTTTCTTCATCCACCGCTCTGCTGCCTTTCATTGTCATCCCCTTGTCTGTTGTCCCCTGCTGTGGCTAACCCGTACTGTCTGTCGCCCATCTGGTTTTCTATAATAACAGACAATTACTGCCTCTACAGAGAAGAGAGTGCACCGGATAGCTCCACATTGATCTGGCTCCAGTCTTTATAGAGCTCGGTCCCCATGGAGAAGTATGGGCCAGACTACAGTTTTGACGGAAGGGAGCAAATGACAGGAACATAAAATTCACCAATTGTTGGAGATGAAGGCATTTTACTCCTGAATAGAGTTATGGATTTATCTTTCCAATCAATCTAAATGGTATTGATTTTGCAATTGTCACCAGTGTAAGTATGTGTGCGTATGTTCGAATTAGGCACCACTCGCTCTTACACAAGTCAGCAGGCCGAAACCGAGAGGAGAAGGGATTCAGCTCATGAACACAAAAGGGTGATTGCTGTGATGGGTGTCATTTGGTGTAAAAGTGGTCGGGTGTCAGGTATCAGAAATATAAATATTATCTGCATAACAGCCTTCAGGAGAGGAGGTACAGTATTTGTGCTGCACTGTTTTAACACTACATGTACATATGCTGGAGGGCAACTCACTGCAGTGCTCATGATGGGTATAAAGAACGTGTGATGTGATCCAAATATCCCAGACCGTAAACAACACAACACAACGCTCCGCTACAAATAAACAACTGTATTGGCCCAGTTATGCCCGGGAGTGTGTGCGTGTGTGTGTTTGTATTTCTCTCTGTAGAGTGTGTACTTTAATGCATATTTAATATTGAGTGGGACTTCCGTGTTTAGTGGCACAAGTACAGTGGAGTCTTACGTAGATTTGGTCGTTGCCAAAGCGCTTCTGCATCTCGTAGAGCAGGCTGCTGTCGGTCAGCTCACTGAGGGACGCCAGGTCATCATTGGGAGCTGGAGGCATCAGCTTGACCTGAGGAAAGCGCAAGGTGAGAGTTAAAACCAAGATCTGCAGCGTGAGGCAGAGTATTTTACATGATACATGTAAAGTCTGGGGCAGTGGTCTCACAGATATTGCAGCACCAATTAAACTCTTCACCAATGGATTTCTTCTATTAGCCAACCGTACATGTGAGAGGATCTACAATTCTGTTGGCTCTCAAATGCACATTACTGGAGAGATCTACAGCACATATTGCTTAACTAGTACATACTACATACTACTTCTCAATCATCATTGCTGAATTCAAACTCAATGACTCCAAGTTGTAACAGTTTTCATGTTTTGATTTCTTTTTTTCAGATTCCCTGCCTCTTTGTCTGTTCAGAGGCACCAAAGTAATTACGTAGTGTGTGATGTTCAAGATAAAAAGCGAGCCTGATAAAGCAGCCGTGAAATGCAATGCCTGAAATTCACAAAAAAAACTAGTTTAATTTAAAATAGATAAAAACTTCAAAATGTCAGATTTGAAGTTGGTCCAGAGCTGAGTTTCGTTGGTGTGTGGCAAACCTCGTCTTCATTTATAAAAACAAGTAACAAATGGAATATATGAAATTGTTCTTTTTGTGGACATTTGGGGTTGTCTATGTTCTAACTGCCTTACAGTCTTTTTTTATAGTGTGGGAGTTGTAAGACTGCAAGATACCTGCTCCAGTTTGTTGGCTCCAGAGCTAAAGGGGCCATCTAGGCCATTGTCCTGTGAGGAGTGTCGGCTCAGTGCTCCACCTGCGTCTCTAAACATGGCACACTTCTCCAGCAGACTGTCCCGCTTAGAGATAGAGAGACCCAGAGGGTTCCTGTGTGATAGGTGGACAGGCAAGGAGTTGGAAAAGACACAGTAGAAGGAGGGACAGGAAGCAGATTTGGAGCAAAGGACGAGAGAAAAATGGGTGAGAAAAAAAAAGAGGATTTACAATCTATGTAGTAACCATAAGACAACAATTTTGCCCACGAAACTGTTAACCCACAAGTTCTTGACAGGAGTGTTGAGGTCGTGTGAACCGCCATCATAGCGTTGGTCAGCGGCAGGTAGAGGAGCGGAGGGGTCCTTTAGTCTCTGCAGCCAGCTCTCCTCTGCGTTCAGCAGCATGTCAGCTATGGGCTCTGACGCGGAAAGGTCTGGTGACATGACACACAAGACAAGTTCAATTTGATATAGATGAAAACTTCAAAATGTCATATTTATAATTTTATCTCACCATTCTGTGCCACTGGTGAAAAGACATAATATATTGGTAATATTGTCAGCTAAAGACCATAATACTGCAGAATGTGAACCCCACTATGGATCAATCCAACTGTGCTTAAGAGGACGGGGGAGATAAGATCCCCCCCGCCCTCCCGTCTGTAATGAGGTCTAACGGGGCACGAGGGAGTGGAATGGCTTCATCCTGTCTTTTTATTTCTGTGTGACTGACAACCCCCTAGACTCCTATCTCTTGCTTTGGCTTTCTTTCGTCATGTGGCTGCTGAGGGAGGGGCTGTGGGGCTCCGAGTGAGAAAGAGGGGGATTGTCTCAGTCTCTGAGGGCTTGTCTCACATCTTTTCTGAGCCTACATGCTGGAAGGGGCTATTGATTAAGGCCGGAGCGAGGCAGTCAGAGGTGCGATGAAGCCATGGGAGTAAATGGTTAGAGGCAGCTGTGATATTCTATCCCACAATGGAGATGTTAGAAGCCCATAGCCCCCTCCATATGACACATTTCATCACTATCTCTCACATTTACAATGACTACATTACATTCACCTTTAGACTGGTTCAACGAATGGTTTTATAGCAGTTTTTTTTCGGTTTTGCGATGCGGGGAGTTCCAGCCCTGCTGTGTGTGTGTGTGTGTGTGTGTGTGTGTGTGGGAGGGGAATTTGCAAGATTGTTCAGCTCATCAGCACATAATTATGGCTTTCACTCCAACATTAATATTATTGAAAGTAATACAAATATGTAAATGAACAATATTACACCCAGAAAGGGACTGAACATTCCATGAGAAAAAAGAAGAGATGTCTTTTCTTGTAAACAAACACAGTTACGTTTACAGCCAGCGTATCTTTGAGACTTTACAAATGTGCTGAATGCCTTTCCATTTTAGAAACATCTTCAACTGTCGATCAATGGTATAGCGTGAAACCAAGCAACATCAGCCCCGACATGGCTAATCTTTGGAGGCAAAGGCCAGTTTCATTTACCATCACATTGCTGTATTTGACACACATGCCTGACTAGCAACTGATGAGATGTTTCCAGTCTGTTTGAGGTGTTCATTTGTTTATCTTCTTCTTCATATATTACGGCCTGCAATTACAATAAGTTGCATTACCGCCCCCTCTGCAGCTGGCGGGAACATGTGCCTTTCCGTACATCCTCGTGTGCAGAACCATGATTAGAGCTGAGACACGACTTATCGGCCTACACTAAACATTAAGCTCCTATAACAGCCTACATGTCATGTCTCAGATTTTACTTGTAGGACTCACGTTTTAGTGTCTTTGATCGTCATCTGTGATATGAAAACATTTGTTTACCGAGCAGTGAATGAAATAAAAAGTGTGTTATTCATATTTCAGTCATATAATCCTAACACACCATGGAGCGTCTCACCTGCCTGCCTGGCTCCTGACAGCTCTGTCAGTCAAACTGAAGATTACACTGGACGGTTGTAGCTAGGAATGTCACGATACCAGAACTTTAGTCAATAGCTATACCAGTGAAATTCTCGCTACCAATTTGATACCAAAAAGAAAAAGTAAAACAATAAATCCCATGTACTTCAGCATAGACTCCTTTATTACCCGTTTGCATACTGTTTTTTTGTCAGGAAGTTAAACAGGTCATAATTCCCTCTCGATTATCTATTTTATATTGCTGTGAAAACAACTTTTTTTTTTCAAGTTTCTCATTTTACAAGATTACATTTGAACGCATCATGATAACGTTAGAATTTACTTCTGCCCAATACTCCTTTTTACTGAATAGAGCCTGAATGCATTATGTAAATCAATGGCACCTCTTGTGTTGAAATCAGCAGGAGGAGAGCTAATTAACGTTAGCTGTTAGCAGCCGGTTTGCAGCACAGTCCTGCACGGAGTTAACAGCTAACGTCAACTCGTCTTTCAACACTGATTTGTTGCTCACAATGCAGCGTTATCAGGGAAAAAATAGGATGCGTCCCCTGGACGGGTTGATAGTAGGTTTACTGTGTCGCAAACACATTTTCTATCATCCCCGGGACGACGGGACACGTTAGTCTCGAGCACAGACGGAGTACCGTCACGTTTTCAGTATTTTGGCATCGATCTGCTAGCGAAGGTTCGGTTCTTGTGACATCACTAGTTGCAGCCTGTCTTAGCATTCCGCAACATTCTGCCACGAAGCTGAGAGCGTTGCATCAGGCCACCTTCTCTCTCTCTCTCTCTCTCTCTCTCTCTCTCTTTATATATATATATACATATATATATATACATACAGCACCACTAGTGGTCAAAAGTATTACAGGGTATCTTTAATGCAAATTTAATTTAGGAGGGTAGGATTTAAAGGGGATCTATAATTACGATATCACCATAAGACTGGGCATCATTTTTCAGATGGTAGCTGTATCAACCTGCTGTTTGCAACTCATTATTTAAATCATTAATCATCAGTCAAATATATCCTGAACTGTAGGGGCCACCAGTCATGGATTCAGCTCTCCTCTGTTTATCTTGTAAGCTTCCATTATTAAAAAAACAATACATGCCCCTTGATATAATGATATTATACGTTTATGCCCATTAGCAAATTAATCACACAAGCCTCTGCTGATTACTGCTAACACCCAATTTTAATCAGTGCATGTGTGTACGGGCATGAGTAAGGTGTTAATGTGTTCTTTCATTAATAAATGAGTTCTCTCTTGCAGATACACTCAGATGTGCTCAGCAGAGACTGATTATGACGGAGCCTCATTCACTGTGTACACTGCGTCAGTGTGTGTGAGCATGTGTTTTATATCATCACAGTGATTATTAATTCATTTGCAGCTGAATAAAGTCAGAATCCATTTCTCCGCTTCTTTGCTTCATTAAGTCGTGATTGCTAAAACACGTTTTGCCCATTCCAGCCGCAATATCTGTGTATGTTTGTGTGAATGCCTAAATACGTTACCTGAGGGCTTGTCTTGGTTGCAGTTCAGCAGAGTCGGGTTTGCTCTGTGCCTCAGGAGCTGGCTAACGATGCTTGTCTGTAAGAGACGGGAGAAACACCCACATCCATTTTCATTAGATCCTAGAAAAAAAATCAAACATTTCTAGGGCACTGTTAACTGCATCTACTTTCAAACTGTCAGCGCGGGAACAAAAAAGCAGATTTTTGATCAGGTCATAGGAGATACGTCGGTTATTCACACATGTATTGCTACAGTGCAGATGTATACATGTAAATGTAGGATATACTGTGACACAGACCTAGAATGTAAACACTGAGCAGATAATACAAACGGTGTATGTCACATATGACAGGTCTGTGACAGTGTTGCCCCTGACTGAGGTGATCCTTTAATAATGAGCGGATCTTCCATCACATGTCACAGTGGCAGAACCCCATAGGGGTCGACCCTCATTTCTGCACACAGTGACAAGTGATGGCTGTCACCTCTGTCCTCTATTGTTCTGTCTAGGTTTTTGAGTCAGACTTCCTTCCCATCTCATTACTCCTTCATCTTCGACATCTTCTTTTTGCATTCTCTCTGTCACCAGCCCTCTTTGACTCTGTAGAGTATCAGTGTGTGCACAATCCAAGAGGTGTGATGCACTATGTGATCTGTGAATACTGATTTGTGATTAGTGTACGCAATGTGTTGAAGTATCTGAGCTCACTGTGACTCAATTTATTGATAATAGATAAGAACCGTTTCATTATTTCTTGGTAATGTAGGAAAGATGGCATGACCCAGAAACAGTCTCACCAGCTCAATAAATACTAAAGCGCCGTTGATGAAACGAAAATGAGACGAGTGTGGCTGATAATTAAACACAAGGACCTACTAAACCAGAGAAAATTCTGGGAAAACATTCTAGGAAAATAACAAACCCAACACATCCCCTTCTATAGGGTTCTATAGTTCACTACGCAGCCTAGTTACCAGAATAAAACACTGGGATTGTACGTTTCTGCAAACCACGGACACGTTGAATCTCATTTAGAACCATTTCTACATTCGTGTATATCAACGTTATAGTGTTTTAGCCGCTCATGGCGCTTTTAGCGTTTCAAAACTGCATTCTCAATTAAGTTTAGGTTTAGGCAACACAACTACTTGGTTATGTTCAGTAAAAGATCATGTTTTGGGTTAAAATAAGTATGTTACTTTTGGTTCCACGAGGGACACGGACCGGCCTCCTGGGCGAAAGTCTTCTGTTTTACCCAACCATCCACCCCGCCCTCTTCCCTATGTGGACTTTGATTAGAAATTTATTTGCGATACGTCAAAAACAAATGTAATCCGGGAGAAAATATGCTCCATCGAAATGTAATTGACAATGCAGTTTCGTAATATGGGAACTTAATTTTTAGGCTGCAATGCAACAAGCACTGTTTAAAGTCTATCTATTGAAGTTGTATATCAGGACACCTTAAACATATTTCTACTTTTTTGCAGTAAGCTTGTGCATAGAGTATATTAAACAGCAAGAAACCATATCATTATGCTTGAGCTAAGTAAAAATACAAATTATTGTTACTGATTCTCAGCAGTTTACTGCCATCAAAAAGGCTTCCCAGACGCTTCAGTAAAATCAAGTATAAAAACAGTAAAGGGGCACTCCTGTGGAAAAACAAACACTTGTGTGATGTCTTTCTGTGGCTCTGGAGGAGTGTTCCAAAGTAGCAGTGACTTCTTTGTGCTATAGCGGAGTAAGAGACATCGTCTGCAGTACGGAAGAGAGAGTGACTCAGCACATTTAGCAGACTGGCTCTGACAGCTGTTCAGCTATGAGTCTATAGCATCTCTACTGCCCACAAACCCCGTCAGCTGCACTCACACCCTATAAATACAGACAACACGTCAGTGGCACCACAAGATCTCTTCAGTGGGTCAGGGGGATCAGGAAAAGGTCATTAGATTGGGATCAGCGGGGACAGAGCAACCTCGTAGCTGATGTAGATTCAGATAGACAGGACAGTTTTTGGTAAGGGCTCAAATGTTCTTTTAATAATATTTGTCAGACCTGAAAATTAATCTTTAGAATGACATTGAAAGGATTCAGGTGGCTGCTGTATTGCCACGACTTTCACGTGTACCTTCATTATAAAACTGAACAAATGAATCAAATCCCATTAGGGCTGTATTTTAACATCCTGTCATTTCGGTTTGAAAATCCACACACAAAACTATTTTAAATTCTTCCCTCAAGAGAACACATCTTGAAAAGCTTAGACTCAAACCAAGGACGCCAAGAGCCAGGGTCGAACTTATCACAAGACCGAGAGAGAGAAGCTTAATTAGCTGCAGTAATAGGGTCATGTATCTTCTTAAAGGGTCAGTGTAGTACGTATGCCACACTGCAGAAAGGGGTCTTTAGGTTTAAAGTACCAACTAGTGCTGCAGTTTCCAGCAAGTGTTTCCAGGCAACAGTTTGCCTCATATCAGCAAAACCTCCTTAGTGGGACTAGTGATTTTATTGGCTGGATACATACAGACATCTTGAACCTATAATATCCTACATGACTGACGTGTCACTGTCAGTATATAAGGGAATGGTGACAGGAAGTGACTGCTGAGAGGACTCAGGGAGTAGTTGGTATGCAGGAGGCAAAGCACTGGCACCAGTAAAGAGCCGATGGCTGAGGTGATTTAGCACTGCAAGGGAAACTAATCGATTCTCCAATCCTCTGGACTGCCACTCTCAAGTCAGATGCACTTACATATCGTACACACACACACACACACACACACACACACGCACACACACACACACACACACACACACACACACACACACACACACACACACACACACAGAGTAATTGCTTATGCAGAAAGTCTTAAAAACAAAGAGACACAGGGAGGTTATTATTCCATTTAGAAGATCGCTATCTGAAGGATTTGTACATTTAGATCTACTGATTAACCCTTTCAAAACAGACGGAGATTGTTGTTTGCATGATTCTGTTTAAATCAATCTTATTTAGTAAAAAATGTTAGTATTTTTTTTTGTTTTGATTTTTGTATTTTTTTTAATTTATGAAACAATTTCCATACTTGTATCAATTATTATGGTTTATTGACTTACATAACATTTTAGATCAGATTGTACAGATTTTAGGGATATGAAGTATTTGAAGATACGCCAAGAAATGACATCACAATAAGCAAAAATACCAATGTAGGCACTGGCGGACCATTTCTATTGCAGAGTTCAAATGATTAATGGTCGTTAATTAAAATAAAATCTAGATGAAGGAATCTTGTGAGAGGAAAGAAAGACAACAAAGGCAACCAATCTTTATGAATGAAACAGAGGAAGGCTGCGAGGTAACAGAGAGGAAGCAATCATTTTAAAAACACTCTAGTGGGGTAAAAAACACGGCTTCAGGCTAGATGAACCAAAGAAGTATAGAGAGCGACTCTAAATATCAAATGAATATTTTTTCTTTGTCAGCAGCCCAAGCACACAGCCCAGAAATGTAATTAAATATCCAGTTGGGTCAGCAAGATGCGAACGTGATCACTTCCCTTCCTTCATAGTTGGATCCCTCCCAAACCAGCAGATCTCATCGCTCCCACAGCTCCCCTCCGCCCCATCTGGGAATCAATCTCTTCTCCTCTAAGAGAGACCATTAAACTGCTAATCTAAAATGCTGTAACAAATGCATGTGCATGTGCCAGCAATTCAACTGTTTCTAATCAATAGGCCCAAAAAGAGGAGTGTGTGCAGGGTAACTGGAGGCAACTTCCTCTGAGGAACAATCCATCCATCAATAATTTCCTCGTTATTTCATTCATTCAATTAATGACTACGATCACATCGGATCAATGCGGCTAGATGAGTGGAAATTAGAGGACTTCATTAATGTCAACAACATTTTGTTGAGCAGCTGTGAGTTACCTGTCCGTATTTAGCAGCCAGGTGCAGAGGGGTCCAGAAGTTGTTGTCAGCAGGATGAGGGTCTGCCCCTTTCTCCAACAGCACACACACCACCTCTCTATAACCACTGGCACATGCTATGTGGAGCTGCAGAGAGAGAGAGAGAGAGAGAGAGAGAGAGAGAGAGAGAGAGAGAGAGAGAGAGAGAGGAGAAGCTAAAGTATCTCATAAAAACTGAGTTGAAGAAAGAGAACAAACCACGACAAGGGGACGAGAGAGAGGTCAACTCACACACACTAACACGCATGTGACCTTACTTACCAGAGTGACCCCGTCATCATTGGGCTGGTTGAGGCTTCTCCCTGTGGCTACAAGCTGTCTAACGTCAGACAGCATCGTGCTGGGTCTCTGTGTCTTCATGGCGTGCAAGGATGACACATCCACACCTAAAGACACGATTGAAACACATGCGTTACGGTAAGTCTTACATTGCCATCCTTAAAAGGAATAGTTTTGGGAAATACTAATATTTACTTTCTTGCCGAGAATTAGATGAGAACATCGATAGCACTCTCATATCTGTGCGTAAAAAATAAAGCGGGAGTCTGATGAAAAAAACCTAGCTTGGCTTTGTCCAACGGAAATCTGTGTAAAAAGGATAACTTGCGGTTTTACGGGGCGTTAACCTGCTGGACTATTTCTTGGCCGGGAGCAGTGACTTCTTGATATCAATCGTCTTATCTAACTGTCAGCAAGAAAGCAAAAAATGCATATTTCCCCAAATGTCAAACTATTCCTTTAAACCTCACATCCAAGATTCAACAAAACTAGTTTCTTTACTGACTTTTGCAATATGTAGGGATGAGTTACATTTAAGTACAGGGCTCTGACGTGTTTTGCATTTTAAAAAATTCCTCAGTTTTTGCAGAACTAAATTTCTCAACAGGATTTGGTTTGAGTTCAGCATGGTGTTCTCTGATAAGTGGTTGCACAGTGACAGCGCTGAATTACAACACAACTGCAGCCGACAATTTTAGGGAGGATGCTGGCTGTGTTTACAGCACTGACAGTGAAAATACCCACAAACTGACACTACACAGGAAACCTCATGCTAGAGCCAAAGCCTGGCAGATCAAGTGATGGCCAAAAGTGATCTTGATGTTGATGACACTTCAATAAAAAAAAATATCAGAAGGTCAAAGCCACTGTAGCTCATCTCCTGGGCCGACACAGACAAACAGAGGTCTACAAGGGCATCTTCCCATAACTATGAAGATCAATGCACTGCTCAATAATCACATACACACAGTGGAGCTTACTCTGGTTGCTGTAATAGCGAGGATTGATTACCAATCAATCTATATTTCACTCGGATAAGCTCCAGGGCACTGACTAATGGGACCTTTCCAAGGAGACTGGTTGGATTAGCTAATCAATAAGTTTGTCTTTGCAAATAAATGAGAGTCACAGGATGTGTAGCTTTCTGAGACACGCTCATAGCAGAGAGAATTCTTATTCTCCACAGTGCCAATACTTGGAGGAGTGACTCGGCTACGACAACGAGAAGAAAAACTGAATTTCTACTTCTCCCCGTCGTAGAGACACATGGACAGTCTGTCTGTCCTTTTTCCCACAAACACACAAACTTGATGGGGATAGAGAGTGTACAGCCAAGTTGCTATAGCAACAGAGGCAGAGTGAGCTTGTGTGAGTATGAGTGTGTTTCATGGCGGCAAAGCCCAGCGTGATTGGGGGGTGAGGGGGTATCAGGGGAGCTGGAGGTAGGCAGGAGGGAGACATCACCATGGGGGGGCTGGCAGAAAAAAGCAGAGAAAAGTCTAAAAAAATTCAGTGGCTGGGGAGTCAGAGAGTGAGTCTGTGTGTGTGTGTGTGTGTGTGTGTGTGTGTGTGTGTAGGGTGGTCTGAGCTTTGATGAGTTAGCTGTCTACAGTCAGAAGCTTGCATTTGTCATGTGAACTCGTGGCCAATGGCAGATGGACGAGGGAAGACCCTCCATCATTGTCTGTATCTGCTTCTGTCTAGCGTTGTCAGCACGATTCCTGCTCCCCTTTCTCTGCGTGTCTCTGTATTTCTCTGGCACTTTTCCCTCCCTCTCCCTCTGTCACTCCACGTCTGTGCCTCCACCACGTTCGCCTCCAACTCTCCTGTGCCTTTATCTCTGTTATTCGTAGCTCCTGTGTTGACCTTCTCCTTTCTCTGTGGGAGACAAGTGCCCCAATCGCAATCCACTATCATTAGGCCTGTGGGTGCACTTCACCTTCACACTCACACACTCACACACACACACACACACACACACACACACACACACACACACACACACACACACACACACCTCCTGTTTAACTGCCGGTATGACATATTAACCATTCACATTATACCTATAACTCCTAAATGAGGGAAATTAAATATTTACTTTCCCTCACTAGGCTTAGTTTTTCTCTTTCTGAAAGGGTTGCGATAACATAAATGAGCCAGCATATTTCACCGGATCAAACTGTTAATGGAGCTCATGTTGAAATGAAAATGTGAAATGTTAATGTTACCTCTCTGTTTTTCTCTCACCGCGCAACGCAAAACAAATGAGAGGTGCGCAGAGCTTTACCATTTTCCTCCAGGTGTTTTCGGAGGATGTAGCTGGTCTCCGTTCCCTCGGCGGCATAGTCCAGAGGAATGTTTCCGTTGACATCCTGCAGCAGAACGTTCACCCCGGCCTTCCACAGAGAGGACACAAACAAACTGAGTTTTTAGCCGGGGTCCATTCATCAGACTTGAAATCGATGATAAATTGGGCACAATTATCTCGGCTTCCCAGAGGCGTATACCTGAGCAGAACCATGGAGACATTAACAGACAATACAGTGAATTAAAGAACTCATTAAATAACTGCCTGGGGGGTGAGGGGCGTTGGTTACCGTTACCTGGGTTCATCGGGGTGAGCGCGTGCGTGCGTGTGACAAGATTAATGTGTGTTTACTCAACAAGGACCCTCTTCTGTTATAGCAGGAGATAACATGGGAGGCCTTCCCTTGGGCTCCTTTAATGACTGTTAACTCTTGACCGCACAGTCGTCGGTCACAATATGGTTATGATTAATCGCTTCTCATTGGAGGAACTCTACTGTACTCGTTATTTGTAAAAAATGTTGCAACGCTTTACCAGTAGAGCAGAAATGTGTACAAGCCATGCAAAATGTACTCATGTGGCCTTTCCTTCTGTCCTTTTCATTTTTTATCATCCCCTCTGGGGTTAGGTACTAAAAGTAACACACATCTTTTCAAGAGGCAATTGTCAGCGTCCAGCCATAAATCACTTCCTGTTGTTTGACTTAACCATAAAAGACAAGCCGGTGTAACGATCGTAGCTGGACCAGGTCTGATAACAGGGACAGGGGGACTCTAAGTGAGGATCCTTATTGAATATTTACAGCTAATAGAATTCTAACGACCGAGTTGCAGTGCGGCGAAGAGATTTATGACTTGGTCCTTAGGTAGACAGAGAGGGACGGGGTGGGGAAAGGGAAAAAAAGGGAGGAAGAGGGCCGAAAATGCGAGGAGGGAGCCAGCTGACACAAGAGCTGTTAACCTTAGTGCGCCGAAAAAACCCACAAGGACATTGAGCCTGAAATCCTCAGTGCAACCTTGCAATTCTTAATTGATTTATAAAACCAGACAAAAGTTGTTTTATTTTCAATTACGAAAAATGTTTTGCAGATATTCAGACAGAACGCTTTTCATCCAAGAAATGCAGAGCAATTCCACTGCGATAAAGGCAGCACAATGCTGTCAATTCCACTTATCAGAGGATGTGTTCTGGTGAGCGTCGCGGTTTCATTGTGCACCCATTTGTGTCGTCTAGTGGGAGCTGTTTTTCGCTCGCTTATGAGGGTTAGTTAGGGGTTAACAAAGGGAATTAATTAACATTAAAAACTATCAGCTGCTGCTTGACTATTCATGAGAAAACAAGAAACCTTATCGCAACGTGAAGTGCAGCTTGAAGAGCAAGAGATGAGATGAGTGAGTCAGAGAGAGTGCATATTATTATGCCCCCTCCACCCACCCATATATCAATAAACACACACACACACCCCAGACCACACACACACACACACACACACACAGTCCATCCCCCATCCCTCCCTTACCTTCTAATGTCAAAATAGGACTCCTCCATCTATATTCCTTAGATTTGTGCTTCGCCCCCAAACGGTAATCAACCTCCTCATAAACCTGACAGCTCCACTCAGGGTGCCTCTGTTAACATGTGGGAGTGTGTTATTGTGCGTGGGTGTGTGTGAGTGTGTGTGCTGCATAGTGGGTAGTCTAGGAGTGTGCTAGACCAGACAATTCACTTCAAGGTCCAGTAAAAGTCAATAGGGGTCTGGCTGGATGAAGTTATCAGCTGACAGACAGATGTATCTTGCTCTGTCTGTCAGGAGGCCGCCTTCCCTCGCAGCTGGACAAAACACAGCCGGACCAACCTTGAAATGTACGAGGTGCTTTGAGAATTGTTCTGGAAAAATGTGAAATAAAAATATAGTCACATTTTAGGACATAATAATTGGTCCTTTAAAACAATCACAAGCCAGTAAGCAACATAACAAGGTGTACTGTGAAAAAAGTGTTCCTGAGCCTAGAAATAATTTATTTGTAGTTCCTTTTATGGCACACAAAAGTCCAAGAGCAGCAGACACAGATGATGGTGAAGGAAGCATGATGTGTGGGCCATTGATCCAGAGACATTAATCATGTGTCTGAGCTCACATGATAAGTGCTGACAGATATGAACGAGACGGCGCTGGCTGGCAGCCACACAGACTGCGAGGGGTTAACAAGTTGACTTCTGACCCCGACACGCTCCCCAGCCACAATATGATGAATCCATCTCTGACGTCTCGGAGATGGAAATCTGTTTATACTACGCTGCCCGTGGTTCATAATGGCAGTTGTTACAAGCAGTGACTGCCACAGAATCAATAACAACTAGCAGATATGCACTGAAAGCTTTCCCTGGGGCAGTCACACTGTCTGTCACAGCCCGGTGGAAATCATCAAAAGCGAAGGGTCCCCATACACTTGTGTTTTTATGCCTCCGCACGGCAACAGTCATGGCCGGAGGCATCATGTTTTCTGGTTGTCAGTCCGTCCGTCCATCCATCCGGACAACCCATTCACATGAACGGGATATCTCAGGAACACCTTTAGGGAATTTTTTCAAATTTGGCATAAATGTCCACTTGGACTCAAGGATGAACTGATTAGATTTTGGTGGTCAAAGGTCTCACAACACACGTTTTTTTGGCCATAATTCAAGAATTCATATGCTAATTATGACAATTTCCCACAAATGTCTTACAGGATATAATGCTGAAGTGATGACAATGATGTAAACTCCCTCGCTTGGGGAAAACTGGTAAAATGGAGCAGGAGATGGACAGGCGGTTTGGTGCGGCGTCTGCAGTTATGTGGGCGCTGTACCGGACCGTTGTGGTGAAAAGGGAGCTGAGCCGGAACGCAAATCTCCCGATTTACCAGTCCATCTACGTTCCAACCCTCACCTAAGGTCATGAGCTTTGGGTAGTGACCGAAAGAATGAGATTGTGGATACTGAAATGAGTTTCCTTCATAGGGTGAGTGGGCTCAGCCTTAGAGATAGGGTGAGGAGCTCAGTCATCCAGAGATGGAGGTTTTTCGGGCATGGCCAACCGGTAACAGGCTCCGGTGTAGACCCAGAACACGCTGGAGAGGCTATATATCTCGTCTGGCCTGGAACGCTTCAGGGTGCCCCAGGAAAAGCTGGAAAACGTTGCCGGGGAGAAGGATGTCTGGAATTCCCTGCTAAGCCTGCTGCCCCCACGGCTTGGCCCCGGATAAGCGGAAGAAAACGGATGGATGGATGGAAGGATGGAAGGATGGATGGATTGATGGATGGAAAGTGCAACTTCACTGGTTGGCGGAATCACACAACTGTGAGGCAGTAATTCTACTTCTTTAAATCTATACTGTTGTGTTTAGAGCTAATTTTTTTTAACTCTTCTATCTAAATTCACATGTAAGGTTTATAATAAACCCAAAATGTCTCTAATAAAATACTAGCATACTCATAATGTACATTCTACTATTTATATTTTCAGAATTTTTGTGGTTTCCCAAAAAATGTAATCCAGTGAAGGAACACTTAAACTTGATTATCAAAGAGTTTTAGCAAAGAAATGTACCAGAATCAATTGAGCAACGGCCTTATTAATCTCAACTGATTGCACACAACATCTGCTCGGCTGTGATCAGCCATGCTGCAGCGTTGTGATGTGTTGTAAACAACACAGGCTGCTGGAAAAACTGTAATCATCACACTTTTTCTGAATCACCACAAACCATTTTTGTTGTTGTTGCACATTAACCATCATGCAGGTACCAATACTAGGATAAGACAACATACTGTTTTGGTAACCACACTAAAACTGAGGACAATTCTTCACTACAACATTAAATATGTACTCATATGTGCAATAAGATCAATAAATAGTGGATTTTATTATACCTAACCAGGAGTTTGTTCATAAAGTCTGCTTCAATTCAAGCAGATTATAGAGCATAGGAACGTGCAACAGTTGCTTGATGACCCACTGTTATGTTTAGAGGAGGGAGGGCTACATTATCTACAGAAAATCCTCCAAAATTCAACTGGTGTGAAGTGCAGCCGGGGGGCTTGCTGTTAACCGTTTGACTTCAAAGGACTCAAAGTTCAGACGTTTTAAATTCATCATTTGCACGCACGGAAAGTGGGTCACTTCTACAACTGTAACCCCGTTGGGTTTTCAACTGTAAGATGAGAAATAACATTTTGGAACAGACCCGGTCTCCCAGGGATCAAATGATTGCAGTGCTACATCTTCCCCGACGTAAGTTTAGAGACTGAAAGCGAGTATCTCACAGAGAACTACGATATGACAGAGAAAAAAAGGAAAGAAGAACAATTTTAAGAAGAAAAAAAATCAGCTGGAGTGCATTGGCGGTCAACAGTTTAAGACAGCAGACTCCTTTTTATGTTCTTCAAGAGTTCATATTTTCAACACTGTGTACTTTCTCTCAAGGAGACACTGGAGCAGAATTAGGGCAAGTCTGCAATTAAGTCTAATCACTTACCACATCTCTTCAGATCAGAGTTTCATAAGAAACCAAATCAGGAAGACATAATTGAGCCACTATAAGAAGTTAGATTTGATAAGTATCTTGTGGGCTGTGGCTTTGAATAGAAGGCCAGCTAAGATGGAACACATGGAGATCAAGAGCCTCCGCATCCTGATGCATGGACCGTATATGAGCCAAGCCTAACTACAATGGACTGTTTTGAAATCTATATGAAAAGGTAGAGAGTTAGATCAAGTTTTGTTTGATAATCAGACTGTTTCCACCAATTGAATATTACACTAACCATGTCATATTTTTGTGGAATCATTCATAAAGACGACACACCCTATAATGTTTTCATTTGCTAAGAGGCAATCCACTGTGCCTCTGAACTGCCAGTTAATCCTGCCAGGGCCTCAATGACCAACATTAACCAGAGCTGGAACAAGGAATAGCTTTAGGAATGTGTGCGAATGAGACAGTGACAGTTTAGAAATGGCTTACTCTCCTCCTGCTGTTTGGAGGCAGGAGATAAGAGAATTAATATTACTGCCAATCCGGACACAGAGCGACCCCCCCCCTCCCCACAAGACAGGCTTGGTAACATCTCTATCAGGAAAAAAACCTTCTCATGAAGGAACTGGAGACAGGAAATCAAGGACAGAGAAGCAGAGGACAAGGGGAGGGGAAACACAGGATGAGATGGAGGAGTAGGACACAATAGATTAGTACATATTAGCAGCACTATTCCTCCCTGTGCCAATCAAAGATAAAGCTGCCAGTCAAGCTCCTCTGGCGAGACCACTGTTCCACTTCTCATTAAAATGTAAACCCGTTATATTCGGAGGGAAAGATCTCCCATTTGCAGCTCTGATAAGGCTGCAGCTTGAGAACAGGGCTGAATGACTGGGCACTGGCAGGGTCTGTAGTGGTGGAGACAGCTGTCAAAATGAATGAATAGAAGAAAAGGGATATTGCATCTCTATCGGAAATATGGCTTGACTGAAGCTATTTTTACCCTTAGACAGGAAGAGCATTGGGCTATCCTGCTGATTATACCAGGAAGAGAAACTCAAGTTCTTATTTCACTCTAAAGAAAAAAAACACTCCGTGCAAATGTGCATCATTTTGGAAATTAATACATTTCAAGGCCCCTATCCGACTTGGCTAGTCTCCTCACAAACACATACTGTCACAGTCACAACGGCATGCATGGGGGCATAATCACACGCACGCAGAAGTATATGCAGTCAAATAAATAAGAACTTAGTATCAAAGGACATTCAAGCTGTGAAAGCTGGAGAAATGTTTTGGTGTTGCTAGAGTAAGCTGGAAAAAATGTTTGAACTTTTCACCGGAATTTCTTAGAAACGTTCTTCCTCTCTCTTTCTTTACCCCCTGATCTCCTCCAACGGGGCTGAGTTCTGTGTAAATGTGACCTCATTTACTAGGAACTGGTAGTGAATGGGAGACATTTGGTTACTGCCTCCCAGGGAGCAGTATTAAAGCTCTCTCTCTCTCTCTCTCTCTCTCTCTCTCTCTCTCTCTCTCTCTCATGGTATTGCATATCATGAACGTATAACTCACTGCATAAATTGCATTTGGCGTATCGATATCACGCCCCGCTCTACACACGAGGCAGCCTGCATGAATCTTAGCTTCGAGGGAAATTAAACGCATGCAAATATGCAAACACTCGACATACACATGAACCAACAGTCACTACAGATCCACTCTGCACATCCTTTGCCTGGCAGCTCTTCAAACATATCCATTCCTCTCAGGGATGTCACTTTCCTGCCCCGCAGACCGGCACAATCACCCAGGACCCAATCAGCAGCAGAACCAGGCTGTTCTGGATTCTATGGAGCTCCAGACTGCAGTTAACCCTCCCTGGGTCTAATCAACACCAGCAGAACAGACCCAGCCCACTGAGTGACAGGGCTGGATGTGCATGCCCTCCCCTGCAGCTGGCCCTGCTCTCTTTATGGGCCTAATCAGTACAACCACAGCTCTTGTCAAGACAGACCCGACAAGCGCTGGTAACATCCTCCACAGAGCAGGCTCTCTCTTTGATATCATGCTAATGCCCAAATTCTGAATATTCTCATTTTCAGCACTTCAGCTGGGTGTGTGAGAGAATGGAAAGTTTCAGACCCTCGGTAATCCAAAACCCCTCATCAATGGAGGACGCTCCACTTGGACGGGAATTCTGGATGACTAATGTGAATACAGCCACTAGTTCAAAGCGGATTCAAAACATGGAGTTAGTATGCCGACCCATTCCAAAACACTAATCTAATTTGTAGCTGACACGCTTAGAATTCCAAGGATCAACAAGAAAATTACTAAATTACAAAATTAGTGTCCATGCATGTGTGTGTGCATTTGTGTCTCCCCTCCCCCAATATGCCGCATGTTCATGTTTGCATGTGTGTTTCTTACCAGCAGCAGCAGCAGCACCACGTCTGCATGGTCACACACACACGCTACATGCAGGGCCGTCCACTGGTCTTCGTCCTGCAGGTTGACATTCAGGCCTCGTTCGATCAGAAGTTCCGCCGCAAACACGTTGTCATGGCGAGCACACTGCAGAATCCAAGCACGGTAGATTTCCTTATTATCAGTTTTCAGAAATGTGTATATTTCCTGAAGCATTGCTAACTATAAACAGTACACATGAGTGGTTCAGTGCATAATAATTAATAGCTATATGTGAAAAATGTATTGCACAGCGATTATAACAATTACATACTTGCTTTGCCCGAGGGGTGAAATGCTAAATGGTGAGAAAGAAATGGAGAACGGTTTTTGCTGCAACATTTTCTTAATGAATCGACATTTTCCAGTTGTGATCAACTGGTGAGAGAAAGACTCAGAATGTAAAGGGGTACTGCAGGTACCAGGGTCTAGATAGGAGTTTAGTCGGGTAGGTGGACTAGCTTCAGTATTTTTAAAAATGAAAAAAACTAAATCTAAATCACCCATACATGTGTGTATACATGGACACATTTGAGAGTTGAGAAAACAAAACTTTTATACAGAGTATTGAAAAAATCAGCACAGATTATATAATTCCTTATTCAAAGGAACATTTTAAAATAAACTAGGTAGAGTTGGCCGATATGAGGATACATGTACACACCAGGGGACAATAAAAATGTGACGGTGTGTAATACAAATAAGTTCCTTGATTTATTAGGTATTTCAGTTACTATTTCACAATATTTATTTATTGATATCTCAATAAAAAAATGTAATTTGCCTTTTTAGAAGGTGTTATCAATATTACCAAATCTTAATGGGAGGTGGTTTTAACTCGCAAATTGCATAAATTGACTAAGATTCGATGTAACTGTAACGTCATGCATTAGAACTGCACCAAATGTACACGTAGATAAAAAAATATTTTGCAGATTTGGATTTTAGAGCATACAGATAAAGTACTACTTGTAATACATTTTCCACCTCTGCGTAGTATGTGTGTGCGAGGGTCTATACTTGTATTAATCGTGCTCTGGGGATAAAAGCCAATGGAATTAGGCTGTTAGAAGTAGGCTTAACTTGGGGCAGTTATGGTTACATTTAGGGTTAAATCCAGGGGCTGAATCTAAGTCAGTATGATGTCTCTTATAAATGTCAAAACCCTGTGTGTGCGTGTGTGTGTCTTACCAGGTGTAGCAAGGATCCCCCAGAAGAATTGGGAGTGTTGGGGTCTGCTCCCTCCTTCAGGAGACGCAACACTGCAACACAACAAACATCCGTATGTCAACAGCTGCTGTATGTGCCAATAGACGGGAAGCTCAGGGCATATAGTGAAGACGCATAAACACTTTAAAACACTAATCTGTGCCTCTCATTATCAAAAACCAATATGAGTCGGTGTCCTCTGACTGTCCTTGATATGTCAGCGTGGCTCAGTGTTAAGGTTGTGTGTGTTTGGTAGCTCCTTGTTCCAGCAGCAAGTCAGGAAGCCTCTGGGTTGCACACAGTCACGTCACAAACTGTAAGCTCCAGTGAGCCGCACAACCCGCTCACACACTGACACAGATCTACTGAAGAACACAACACAAACAACTACAAACAAGTTCACGCAGTCAGCCGCAAACACATGAGCAGACAGTCGTAGGCTAAACAAGGTCGCAGTGATTTTACTATACCACTGATATATTATTTATTCAACATGTACCAAAAATGAATGAGAGCACAACAGGAGCGAGAGAGAAAGAAAGAGAGAGAGAGAGCGAGAGAGAGAGAGAGAGAGAGAGAGAGAGAGAGAGAGAGAGAGAGAGAAAGAGAGAGAGCGTGTGTGTGACAGATAAATAGAGCAGGATGGACAAACGAGAGAGGGCGAGGAGAGAGGGAGGTGGACCACTGTGGTTTGGACATATGTGATTTCACCGACACTGACAGCACTAGATGGATACTGACTAAACCCTGGAAGAGCTTCTACCAGCAAACCAGCCACCACTGTCACGCAATCCTACCACACACACACACACACACACACACAGACATTAACACTGGAAAATGGCTGTGAGCACAGTAACCATGGTAATTCCAGTGGTGATAACTCAAGCTAATGAACCCTGTTGATGACCCCCATGAGGTCATTTCACTTAAAGGGTCATTATGTAGACAGACAGGCTTAAATGGTTTAACTAGAATTACAGCATCGCAGTTGTATGCCTCCGTCAACCAGTCAAGTTGCAGTTCCCATCCATGTTTGTTCAAAATGTCATCACGTCATCATTTTATCCTGTTAGACATTTGTGTGAAATTGACGTAATTACCTTATGAATTATTGACTTATGGTCAAAAACGTGATTTGTGAGGTCACAATGACCTTTGACGACCAAAATCAAATCAGTTCATCCGTGAGTTCAAATGGACATTTGTGCATAAAAACAGTAGATGCTGGTTAATAATCCTGTTCTTATCTGATCATACTAATATTACTAATTAATATGTTGAAGACCATTCGTTCGTTGCCATAACGTACTCTATACAGGGGATAAAAATAATTGCAACACATATATGCAATGCAATGCAATACAACAAAACCAAAATATGGCCTCAAAAACTAACATTAATTTAAATTAACACACAGTTTGTAGTCTCAATAATTACTGAACATGTACCTCTCCATTATGACTCGATAACCTTCATTAATAAGCGACAGCTGTCACACTTTATACCAAACTCTGCTTCCGTCTGATCCTAAAGTTGTTTAATCACTGCTGTAGGCATGAGTATAATACGGTTTCTGAGGCACACCTAGGTAAATCTAATGAAGTCTTATATGCAACAGCTCTGCAAGAAATCCTAGCTTATAGTTTTTTTTAAATGGTCTGAAGAAGGTGTTGGTTAAACATTAAGATCATATCAATATCATGATCAAACCACAGCCTCTAAAGTGCGTGTGTACACTGTGTATACATACAGTATAAAGGTTTCCCTGCATCATATGTACTGTATATATGTATCATATGTTGTGTCATATGCAGTGTGCACACAGTCATGCATGCCTTCACATTTTCATTATATAATAATAATCATTATTTATAATAAGTTAATTATTAATTATTATAAGAAATGTCAAAAACAACTGTTCCATCATCACTTACCAGAGCCAAAATGTGGCCAACAAATAACTTATGTTTAGAGTTGAAACAATCAATTAGTCGATTGAAATAAAATTAATCAACGAATGGCATCAATTATTTGTTAATTAGTAAAACAAATTTCCAAATATTTGCTGGTTTAAGTTTTTCAAATGTGAGGGCATGCTGTTCTCTCTTTTTATATGAAAGTTATTGTAGTGGGTTGGGGTTTTGAACTGTTGGTCGGACAAAATAAGCAATTTTACGGCATCACCTTTCGCTCTGGGAACCTGTGATGGAAGTGTTTCACTATTTTCAAACATTTTATAGACTAGACAAATTCATTGTTTATAAAAAATACTATCAATATTAATCTATAATATAAATAACTGTGAGTTACAACCTTACTTATTTTGTCTGACCAGTAGTTTGATAAACAGCCAAATACTGAAAAGTATTCAATTTACAAAGATATGAATAAGGGAAAGCATCAAATTGTAAAATTTAAGAAGCTGTAGCCAGCAAATGTTTGGTATTTTTATTTGATAAATTACTTACCCATTAATCAGTTATCAATATTGTCATCAGTTAATTCTGTCTGCTGGCTAATCAGTTCACTGACTAATCATTTGGGAAGCACATGCCCACATACCAAACACATACTGTGCACAGACATTTCCCCACTCTTCTAATGGCCTTCAGCGCTTAATGGCCTTTAAATGGTTGATGAGAAACAAACCGGCCAACCTTTCAGTCAATCAGCACAATTATCTCCCGTCTCCTCAACAGACTGCAGGGGCTCAGACTGAAAACCACCAATTAAGGCTCATCTAGTACTAAAGTCGTTACCAGGGAATAGATAATGCTCTTGCTTTCCTGTCTATCAAACAGTCTATCACAGAGCCGCTCATTAGTGGATGTGGAGCAGCCATTTTTAAGCATGTGCGGTATCCAGTGGGCAACCTCCAGGTAGTGAAGCCAATGCGGAAGTGACTTAAACTTGCATTCTTTCTAACAGCCAGCAGGGGGCGACTCCTCTGGTTGCAAAAATAAGTCCGATTGTATAGAAGTCTATGAGAAAATGAGCCTTCTTCTCACTTGATTTATTACCTCAGTAAACATTGTAAACATGAGTTTATGGTCTCAATCACTAGTTTCAAGTCTTCTTCAATACAGCATGATGTTCATTTAGTAAATTATGGTCCCATTTAGAGTCAAGTAGATGATAAAGCAGGGTATGCTTTTAGAACTTTAACCCTTTCACAGTGTGTTTTCACTTATATATAGTCTATGGCCGTATCACATGATTTACTTCTTCACAAAAATAAACTATGTTTGTTGAGTGTCAGTGGTCAGTGAACGCCTCTGGTCTGTAAAACCTCCGTCTGTTAGAGTCAGTCAGCGTTAGTCTTTGATTGAATAACCTACCAGAGTTTTATGGCACATTATTGAGTGTGTCTGAAGAGAGGTCAAAGGTCAAGAGCTACATATTGACCATCAGGCAGTTAGATAAAAAAAGCTAAGCGTTTGTCTGGCGGTATGGCCATTGGGAATCAATTTTACTGTTGTACCATTGGCGGATTTGTCTAAACCAACCACTGTAAGTGAGTAGTGAGTACACCAGCTATAATAATAGGTAAACATTTCAATCTAGTGTCACTTAAAAGATAGGTTCAAATACTTTCATGTGTGTCTTAAAACAATATTCAGTAGTTTATATGAACATTGAAACAGGTTTTACTTGATGTTATCAGTCCTCCTGTTCATACTGGCCTTCAAGATATCCCTTCCTAAGGTGCTTCCAATGAAAGAGATGGAATAGAAAATCCTTCAAAAAATACACTCCAAAGTTCAGCTGAAGCTAACAGAAGTCAGCAGTGTTGTTCAGACAAATTTTCCAAAGTTACAATCTTTTTAGTACAGAATTCCCTCTTTGTATTAGTAGCCCTCCACGGCACAGAAACACTGTCCTGGGAAACACAAAGAGGGCATTTCATAGCAAAAAGGAGTATGAATTCGGCAGATTTCCTAAAGCTCACAGATACACTTTGAAATATAATTTTGCACAGAACAAGGCCTGTGGGATTTGTCCTCCATCTCTTCCAATGGAAACACCTTGGGACGGGATCTCTCTAAGGCCGGTATGAACAGGAGGAATGATTACAGCAAGCAAAAACAGTTTCAATGCGGGCATGCGAGTATGTTTCAAGGCAGGCTTGAAAAGATGTGAAACTATCCTTTAACTCGTGGTTTGAAAGTGTAAATCAGCTCTCAATTATTCCAACAAGTCTATTAGTCAAAAGGATTTTAACCAGAGAGAGAGAGAGAGAGAGAGAGAGAAAAAGCCATATGTCAAGTCAATACCATGATGTATACAAATGACTTCCATGTCTTGAAGCTCTAAAGCTGCTGGAAATGGCAACCAATCTGACTGTCTTAAGGTGAAATCCAGCTGTGCTGATAAATACTATAAAGCAAGGACAGGCTGCTGTTGCGGCATTTCTACAGTTAAATATGTGTTATCATTTTAGGGCTGCTCGATTTTGGCATAAATCATAATCACGTTTATTTTGGTCAGTATTGAGAACACGATTATTTAACACAATTACTCACTGACTTTGGAAACACCATGCAATTAGCCAACCTATTTTTGTAGCCTACATTTTAAAGTTTAAAACAATTATCTTGTTTTCATAATCATTGGAAGCCAAAATCATAATTGAAATTGGATTAATTGCACAGCCCTGTATCATATCGTACAGTATACACTACATACAGTATACTGTAAATATAATACATATTATTCAGTTATAAACTACGAAAGGAAGCATTAACCAAGAACATACATGAGGAAAATGATCTAATTAAGAGCAACGGAGTGTTCACTGTATTTAGGCGGTGCTGCAGGTTTACAGGTTGTCTCTGTTGTAATGTAGTTGAAAGGGAAAAGGAACACTGGTCATCATAGAGATGTATATCTTGAGAACAACTATATTATGCGTGTCCCACAGCAACAACAGTCATTTTCTCTCTATGTTAAATCTTTATATGTCAGTTGGTGTTTGATTACATGCTGATATCAGGCTTTGGGCTTGGCAGTGTGTGCGTGTGTGTGTCATTGTGTGTGTGTGTGTGTGTGTGTGTGTGTGTGTGTGTGTGTGTGTGTGTGTGTTACCCCTCTATCAGGAGGCTGCTGATATGGGGAGTGGAGTGGGCGCGAAGCAAAGTCGGCTGTCATTTTGTGGAAAATTGCAAAACAGCTGTTCGAGACGTATGTGGAGTTTCCATGGCAACCAGATAAGAAGTGGTAGCAGAGGGGAAAAGAGAGAGAGAGAGAGCAGATGAGAGGATGAGAGAGAGAGAGAAAACTAAATAAAGGAATAGATTGATCGACGTGCGACATATGACAGCTGAACTGCAGCTCAAAACCAAATAAAAAAGAGAATTAGTGCTTTTCAGATCCCTAATGACTCGCCGGCTCACCTCGAAGGCTATGCTGTCATTCAGACTCTCTTTGTGTATTGTAATACCTGAATACCGCTCTTCTTGCCTACACAGAGATTTGCAAAGTACACTTGACAGTTAAAAAAACACACTGGCACTTTCTCCTCTCCTGAAAAGGGCATTTAGATATACTTTTCCTCCTCTGCTGAGAAATAATATCACAGACCTCCACAGCAAGTCACGTAAGTGATAACAATATTATTCGTTGTTGAACTTGAACTTGTTGAAGTAGATATTATGCACATGCTGAATGAGCATGCTCTGTAGACACAGTAAAGATTAAATGTACTGTATTTTTGATTCTTTGGCTCTTCTTCATCTCACTAGACCGTGATATTCCATGAATTTAATAAAGTCTCTGTAATGTATCCTCCATAATATGCCACTTACAGGAGTATTGCCAATTTTCTTCATCTATCGACCAGACATATTCTCCCCGTGTTCAGCATCGTTCCTTGGCAGCCCCATATGAGATTCTGTTCAAATCCCTCACCCTTATAAATGCTCCTGTCTCTTTGGTCCTTATCACACAGTCATAGTCACAAGCGGCACCGTCTCACCTCACTGCCCCATGTTTCTGAAATGAGCTTTGACGATTTTTCCATGGTTTTGATACTGATGAAAAAAAGGTACTTGTAGAGTTTTCCAATAATGCTTAACTCTAAATTATATTATGGTGAGTTCTGTAGAATGGAACAGGCGTCTCCTGCCCACTTGAGAGAGATGATTTTATGGATTGCAGGTGTTACATTTACAGCAAACACACCGGGGTGTTAATGCATTTTCACGAGATAACATTTGCAAAACCTTTTCAGAAATGTTAACTCGCAGCGCTGTGTTAAGAGCACCCATGATGAAGAATAATCACAACAAAACCATTTTTACTCATGATGCGGTGTACTGTAGTACTGTAGCTGTAGTGGTCCTTCCAGGCCAGCAATCATTGTGTAACCTGGTGGATATCTTATTGCTGGAATGACACTCTTTGTCCAGCATACAGACTGACTAGGAAAATGTCATTGCTTGTTTGTGTCAAGTAAATTTTATTTATATAGCCCAATATCACAAATCTGTGACACTATGGACACGGGATCTCGTCTGTGCAAGATAGATGCTTAGACGGTAAGGAAGACGTCTTTGTTTTTTTTACAGCAAGGTTTCCTTTGTTTATTTCTATGATTTCGACACAGATTTCTTGTTCACAATGTAGCATTATCAGGGTAAAAATAGGTAGTGAGTGTACTGCGTCCATTCGGATTTTAATGCGTCAGAGACGCTGGACGCAACATCACTGTCTCCGACATCTTTAGCCTCCTCTCATGATGTGTCATCAAGTGAACCAAAGGTTTAATATTAGAAGCTCAGATAAACACCACTGCCAGTGAAAAGTTGCAATATGCTGCCTGATCCTGATGATGCAGTTGACATTAAAAGGATCCCTACTGTATCAGACTGAGAGTGGTTTTAAATTGGATTCCAGTAAAAGATATCATGACATCTTCCTCTACCAACTCTGTGGGCCTAGGCCCCGTTCTGTCAAAAACATGACAGGTGTTTGACGGGCCTTTAATCCCAGCATGCTCTATCGCAGAGAAACATCATAATATCAATGTATTCCTCTAACATCCATATTCACCTATTTCTCCATCTCTCCTCTTCCCTGTCTCCCTTCCTCCCTATATATATATATATATATATAACAATGTTGTGATTCAGTTTAATGAATTGTGTCTAAAGCAGTGCTCCAGAACACCACGCAAGGCTGAGAGCTGTTACCTGTAAACTATTACCTCTGCTTGCTTCACTTCCTCACTATGGAGAACTAATTGGAGTCTATGAGTCCCTGCAGAATGATTCTATTCACACAGATCAATAATGGTAGGGCTGACGGATGCTCTGGAGTCGAAGCGCAAGTGTGGCTTAAAAAAACCCCACACACACACATACAACGAAACAAGTACACCAATGTCAGGCGATTCAATATTTGAAATGGGATAAATGCATCAGGAGGAATCAGGATGCAAATTCAAGCTGGCTGCAATACTGGAGCAGACATATACAGTAGCATACTAGATGATGGTTCTATGTTTTGCTCAAGAAAACCTTTGCGAATGTGCTGCTGGTGTCTAAAGATTTCAAACCATACATCACAATTACTTCCTAGATGATGTGATGTAACGGTCCACTTCACGCCATCTTAAGATTGTTTATAAATAATTTACATCTACTCTGAACATTTCTCACATTGTGTTTTTTTCCAGGAATCATCATTAAGAACCACAGACACTAAAATGTCATATTTAATATCATTATAGTTGAAAGGGGAAGACATAATATAAATAGATTGTTGGTTCCGTGGCTTCGAGGCAACAGCTGCTGCCGTTCCACTTGTGTTTTGCTTTGATGAAGTTAAGAGATTGGTTTGGGAAAAGCAATTTCACCAAATGTCAAAAAACGCATGTGAGCCAGATGTTTGCATATGAAAGATAGGAATGGAGAATATAGTATGCTCATATCTACCTACAGGGCTGTATGGTCGTGGTAGTTTATCACCTTGACCCTACAATATCCTACCTAACCTGATGCGTCTTTCCTGCTGCCTTTCAATTTCTCTGGCGTTACACATTTTTTCATTTTCAATCTTTCCTTTGTTCTCCTCCTTCTGTTTATCTCATTCATCTTATTTCCTGTACAATACATCCGATAAGAAAATAAATCCTTGTGTGTCTATATATGTGTGATATATCTCCGATTACCTGGCTGCCTTGTCAGCAGACTGAGTTTCTGCACTATCTATGAATCTAATTCTCAAGCCAGCTTCCCAGAAAACAGGCTTTAATTAGGACTTAACAAGGGTTCCCTCAATCCCTCTCATTCTATTTCCCTCGGCCTCTTTGTTTTCTTTTCTCTGGGTCTTATTCGGCTAATCTTTCTCTCCTGCGCACTCACAAGTTCTTAAAAACAACGATGAGTCGCCAAAACGTCTTTCCATCCATTTTTTCTTTAATCATCACCATCTGGGGGACGCTGGTGGTGATAATTGAAAGCTAAGTTTAAACGTGCACAGTTCATTCAAGGTAACAGCATTGTTAAAGATATCACTGTCTACCAGCTAACAGGCGTCCATCAGTTTGATTTCACACTCCACACTTAAAACTTCCTTGCGTGGATCCCTTTAACGATAATACTCGGAACATAAAATAATCAAGAAATCATCTGATACAGATATGATGAAACTACTTGCATCATAAAGAGGAAATCGGCACTCACATATCCTGTTTAGTATTTCTGTTGAGGTCTGCTTTCCAGGCAAGACACTGGGGTATCTCCGCATTGTCAATGAATATTCTTTTACCGTTACCCACCAGATCAACCCCTGGGCTCTCGTTGCAACAAGTGTGTTTACACAATCCCTGCTCTCTTTAAATACTTCTGTAGTACGGGGAAAAGATTCAGAAATGTTCTCACATTACTCTAGGGGAAGTCCAAGCCTGAGGCAAATCTTATCACTGTACAAAAAAAGAAGAAGAGAGCTAACTTAAGCAGCAACGGTGAGAAAAACTGTTCGCACTTAGCTAACCAGGACCAGTGAGGAACGCTCGAGAACATTCGTCCAGATGTAGCAAGTGCTGCTCCCCGCAACCTCAAAGTAGTTTGGACAGATCCACTCGCAAAGAGATAGACAATGCACTACTGACAGAAGAACAAGACAGGCCAACACAGGGTAACATAAATGGATCCTAAAGCTTTCAAGCAGTCCCTTGACTCAAGGAGTCTGTTAGAAGTGAATCTGTCACTCATGCGGGGGGCTGCCGTCAGGAGGCCTTCCCATTACAATGCAAACGTCAGCCTCGCACCAGTTCGGTGCCATGGTGGCGGCGCCTGGTTGGTAGGTAGGCGTTAGGCATAGGGGTTAGCAGATCTGATTCATGCCAAGCCAAGGAACCCTGGTTTCAGTCTGGCTGTTGCAATGGCACACCAGCTGCTCCCACACAGACCCCAGCTGAACCTCATTGGCAGCCAGAGAGCAGAGATTAACACAGTGACCTGCAAAGACTGCTGGTAAGACTGACACAGATACACCCGGACAGCTGGGTAAACGACTGGTAAATGACTGGCATATCCAAAAAGAAAGAAGGTGAGGTTGGACAAAAACAAATCAATGCCCTTTAGAGTAAAGTGTGAGGACCTGTTGAATCTTATGAGTTCATTGACCATCTGATCTCAGCCTGAGTTCTAAGTGCCTAAGTGTGTCTTTACTGGGAGACAAGCAGGCTGCAGTCCTGCTTAGAGCCGAGGCCTGAGGGGAGATATGATTTACTGAGTTCCCGAGGAAAGCTCTCATACTCCTTTTGCCCAATTGACAGTAGATAAATGCTCCAGTTCATGTATTTTGACTAGCATTATCTTCAATGCCATCTTTATTTATAGAAAACAAAATCATTCCAAGTACACCCAAAATAAGCAAGCTCCCGTTTGTTTGAAACAAATAAACTGAATGGTTGAAACAATGCCCAGTATTCATTATCCCTGGGCTAATATTTCAACATGATAATATTTGTTTTGATGCATTACTTTATGTTTGTGTTACAAATGTGAAAACACACATGAAACCATGAAACAGCCAGGTCCAGCCACAAACCAAAAAGCTGTGCTATATGTTTCCTTTACTTTTGGCATTTGTTTATCATTGAAAAATATTTCAAACCTCCTTATCACTGCCACTGAACAGAGCAGACTCTTTACCTAGAGTCCAACGAAAAGTGACTGCCATTCTGTGGAATCACTGTTTTGCTCTCAACAGCGGACGTTATCATCTCTGCAAAAGGAATTTTTGTCCTTGAGAGCAGTTTGTATCTGGATAAAAGCTTCACTCTCTTTTCCGCAGTCGAGTGGACAGATTCCAGCGGAACAAATTGTGTGACCGGCGGTCAGAAGCACTGTTTTGGCCCACTTACTTTGTACACATCCACACGCTACAACCTTTTCACCAAACCATAAACAGACATAAACCCTCATACATAGGGGTGTCAAGATTTCGAAATTAGCTTCCGATCTCGACCATCGAAATCAAAAATAGGATCGACGATTATTTATTTTTTTTCTCCACCCTGCCTGCTTGCAGGCGCTGGAGAGAAACTATAGCTGTATTCAAGAGATGTAACAGCCATCGCAACGATAAACCAGCAAAATATCACAATTACCAACATAAGCCACCATGACACATTACATTACAAACAATAACAAAAGTACAGTAACATTTGCATTTTGGAACACAAAACAGCAAACTTAAACTACTCAGTCCAGCACTCGGGACTAGGTAGGCATGTGGGCTGTCCCTGTTGCTATAATACTCAGGGCACTTCCTGCATGCCTGTGGCATTTTACACTGCATGAATTAGGCTAGCAGCTAGCGGATTTTGGTAAATTGAGTTATTCAGTTTTCTTACTCATCATAGCTCTTCTACTCCTACTTGGTTTAACATTAAGTCACTGCATCTTCAGACACAACACCACAGCCTACATGCGCGTTTTTTCAGCTCAACATTGTTGAATCAGAGCAGTGGATTTTGCAACAAGCAACAAGCTAGCGGGATGGCATAGTGCCGTCTCTCTGCTTCGCTCACAGACTATGTCCAAAGCTCCGCCTCCGCCCTCAGTGACAAACAGCCATCAGTAGAGAGAAACAAATGCAACAGTAAATGACATCAAAACAGTATTTTTGTAGACTACGGCACACTTTTAATGCACTGCAGAAGGATTTATGTTTTGTTTTTGTAATGATTCTGTACTGAGGTGGATCACACAGATACTGATATTGAAAAGATGCAGCTTTTTATATTGTAGACTGTTGTAGTCTTATTTATGAAACACTTTCTAAATAAAAATTCAGAAAGAGTTCAAAAGAGTTCAGTTCTCTTTTTAAAAAAGAATTTGAAAGTGTAAATGACATCAAACCAACGATCTGTTGATCTTTACGAATCAAGACACCATAGTCCAACAATGGCATGTTTAAAATCGAAAATTGAATAGAATAGTGGCCTTAAAATCGAAAGTCAAACCAAAAGTCAAATCGACTGACACCCCTACTCATAAATGCACCCACCTTCTTTGTCGTCATGGCGAATGATGGCATCCTGTATGACGTCGGCGAGGCTGAAGCGGACGCGGTGCTTCTTGCGGTGGCCGGGCGGCGCTCGAACCTTGATTCCACCTTGCTGTCGCTGTAGGCTCTTTTCCCTCTCGTAGTACGCCCGTATTTGATCGCAGCGCATCCTCCTGACCAGCCGCTGGCGCTGGCCAATGGGGAGAGACTCCAGCAGACACTGGTCTATCTCCATGTTCTGACGAAAGACATTACATAGCTGGAAACAACCTGGTGAGCAAAAAGAGAAAGAGAAGGACAATGATCTTTAGTGTCAGAAAAAACGAAATGCAAAAGTAATTGATTCAGGCATTATTTGTTTTCACTTTCAGTCGCTCTGGTGGCGAGTTGTCCATCCTCAGAGTGAGGAAGACAATCCGGTGAATCAGTGACCACACTGCAGTCCATATACTCTAAAACACTTTGATGCTGAGCCAATGAGACCATATCTAAGTGATAAAACATGCTAACGCTGTCAGTTTCATCTCCAGGCAGAACTGTGTTTAAATGTGTTATTGTTTTGTGTGCATGCATGTATGTATGCTTGCAGGTCTGTGTGGGCAGCCATTTAGCATATTTGTCTATTTAGCTGCAGGGTGAGTTGAAAGAAACATCACAGCATTTTTGTGTGTTGTCTCTCTTGTCCCAGCGATTCTCCTGACTCCGCATAATCTCTCTCGGTGGAACGTAGCCAAACAGATCTCATCCCAGGCAGCTGCTGAACCTATTATGGTCTGCCTGGATGATTAGGATGTACAGTGCTTGTGCAGTCGGTGGGCTCGGAATGAGTTTCACTGAGGCTGCGTTCCAAATTGCAGACTTTTCTTTTTCTTTTTTTACTTTTAGCACACAGCCCTGTGATGGACTGGCGACCTGTCCAGGGTGTACCCCGCCTTCGCCCAATGTCGGCTGGGATCGGCTCCAGCCCCCCCGCGACCCCTAACGGGATAAGCGGTTGCAGATGAGGATGAGGATGAGGACTTTTAGCACACACTGCAGCTGCCCTTACAAAGTATGCACCGTTGCATGCAGGACGCATACAACTGGAAGATACTACTTTGTCATAACATTGCGCCTTGAACTTTGACTTGCTCATGCATGTGATATCTGTCAATGAGCTGTCATCAGGCTGTCATCTGTCTGTGCAGGCGGCTCAGTCGATGTGCAGCGCAGAGGATTGTGGGTCGGAACAGCCAGAAAAGCATTCTGGCAAAATCTGACTGGATGCAGTAGGACATCCTGGTATTTTTTGGGGATATAGCATTTGACATACTATCATTGGGGAATACAGTGCTACATCTTTTCCTGCCATTCAAAATGGTATGGTAGTATTGGAACACACCACAAGTGTGCTCAGGTAAAAATCAAGAGACACACACACAAAAAAAAACCTATTACATATGGTGGGGTTTAAGTAAATGTATGTGCATCAATCCGGCATTTATAGCCTTAATAATGTGACAAATTCAGGTCACAGCCGGCCCAGAGGACAAGTAAAATGAGGAGGAGGATGATGTATTTGCAGAAGTAGTGTGTGTTTTTCTTTCTGACTCACCAACTCGTCCGTCTCTAGCCCATGTTGTCTCTATATCTCATTCCTTCTTTTATCAAACTCAACTTTGTTGCTCTCGTTCTTTAGGGCCCATTTATGTTTAAAGTATCCCCCTCCTTGGAGTATCTTTGTCTCTCCACTGATCTCCAGTGGTTCTCTATGTCATCTCTCTAGGGTGACTGAGCACAAGTCAGTCTGTTCGTCAAGTGGAAAGTATTTTTAGTGGGACAACTTTGTAATACATGTCCCTGTCTCTTTCTCACTGCTTTACCATCTCTTTTCATCTCTTTACATATCCACAGAGTGGCACGCATCTGAACAGTGTTTAACATCCAGGAGTGAAAAGCAACACAACAATAAATGATGGCCTTGACTGGCCGTTGGAGGACTGTTGCTACTTTGTGTCTACTTCATATAGTTGACTGCCATTTCTCCTCTGTAGGGGCGGAGGTGTGTTTGGACTAGATCCTTATCGGGTAGAGACAAAGCTATTCAGGCAGATAAATGGAGGTGCTGCCTCCCTCACATCTACACATTTATTCAAACACCTGCCCCCTCCACGCCGGTTTGCCACACATACACACACCTCCTGCACAATACACCAGTGCCATCTGCTCCGGTTAGACATGTAAAAAAGGTTCTTTTGTGTTCAGGTTCCAGACAAGGGGGGGGGGTCATTATTATACTGTTCATGCCAGGTGTCTGCTTCAACTGTATTTTATTTTAGGGACTTGGCTGCACACATTGAGCAAACGCACACATACAAACACACAAACAACCTACTGCCTTTTCCAATATCATACCACTCCATCTCTCCACAGTCCGGCTTCCTCACTCCCCTGTTATTGCCTCCTTTTTTCTTCCACTCTCTTCTACTCAGCCCATTTTGATATGTGACTTGCAGTAGTTGTGGTCTGTGTTCCGTCTATGACACCTATAAGAGAGGGTGCACTGATATATGTTGCCCTGATCTATCTTTTGCGGACACAGACAGTAGCTCACTGCAGGGTATGAAGTGCAGAACTAGTCACCACTCCTGGAGGTTTAGGCTATATGTACTTACATACACGCACATGCATAAAGCACACTAGCTCTTTCTGTTTCACCACACACAATGTGGATATGGTGAACTGTATGTCTCCATCTCTGCCTTGACTTTGTGACGGTCAAGTCTTCCGTGGTTTGGCCATATCCTTCACACTCTGTAAGACCTCATATATCATCTACTGTACAGGCATTCAAGGCTACAGTCAGTCACATCAACCCATAAACTCCCTGCACATGACAGACGTCACATAACGTGGCATATAGATGCAGACATGAGTCACTCACAAGACATTTAGGTATGTACAGTACAGTATGTAGTAGATGGATATCCATTAGATTAAAAAAAAAATGATCAAGAACAGCTGAACACCCTGACGTAAATCAACATTAAGTGAAACAAATGCACTTGTCTAAATAAATAATGATGTATGCTAAGCGTGCTAAAAGGTTCACGTTAACTACACAGCAGTTCACCCGTGGCACTAAATGTTGCGACTATAAAATCTGTCCCTCATGACTTGCCATGACCGGCTGTGTGTTGCTGTATGTAATGTGGCTGAATGTGTTGTTAATATACAATTATTGGTTGGTGTATCAGAGCATTCCCAAGAGCATTTTCTTTGTGTTCTGTTTTCAGATGAAAACATCAAATATGGCAAACACTGACAGCAGAGATCAATAATAATTTACCCTCGGTCAATAAATACTTGAATTTCCATTTTTCAAATGAAAACAGTGTGTAGATTCACATCAACACATTCCTACTTCATTTTAACATTTGCAAAAAACTATGACATATTGTCTGCTCGGAATAGTCATATAAAAATAACACTGGCGTTTGCTGCTGTGCGATGAATGCCAGATGAAATGTGAATGAGAGAGGGGAAGAACAGAAGAGCTGAGTCTAATGGGAAACAGGGCTGAATGAATCTGAGAGAGATGGAGTGAATGGAGAGACAGAAAAAGAAGAGAGAGAGAGAGAGAGAGAGAGAGAGAGAGAGAGGGAGGGATTAGAAAGCAGTAGCTTTCTTCTTCTGCCATCCCATCACCAGGCTATCAGTTATTGATTGAATGTGGAACATCCCATGCTGGCTGCAGCTAATAACACTGGCAGCACTGCAGGAGCTTGTAAATTAGAAAATAGCACACAAACATGTGCACGAACACACACACACACACACCCACAGACTGCAGACACCATAAATGTGCAGGATATAGACAGATGTATGTAGTAGGGAGAGATTTGGGGGTGAGACAGGTAGGGTTCTCAGAGACACTTTATGGTAGCATGCATCACCTCATTTTTCTCCTCTTTCCTTCCTTCCTTCCTTCCTTCCTTGCCATCACCTTTCAAACATCAGCATCACTCTCCCTCATTCCTCCCTGAGTCTGCTCATCATTCTTCGCACCACTTGGCCGCATTCCTCATATGTCATCCTCACCTCCTTCACATTTCCCAATCCTGCCATTCCCTCCCCTCCTCTCCTCTGCAACGCTCCTCTAAATCACCCTCAGTTTCTCTCCATCTGTCCGTCTCTCTCTCTGAAAGGACTTTCTCTCTCTGTCAGTCTGTCACTGTGTTAGGAATATGCCAGACGCTTGTGGGATCTGTGTCTTTATGGCTCCATTTCATCTTTCTGTCCCTCTGCCAGCACCTGCCGCATTCACCGGTCAACTTCACACATCTGCAGCAGCTCTCTGCAGCAAGCTCACACACCCACTTACTGCGTGTGCACACACACACACACACACACACACACACACACACACCCAAAGGAACACATTTGAAGTTTAGCTTGTGCTGCTTTGTCGGCAGCTGGTGATCAGAATTCTTAAGCATGTAAACTCATACAGTTTAATGACACCCTGCATATATAGCAAGTGCTGATACAACAGGCACACACCCACTCTTGCATGCACAGAAAGAGATGGTGAATGGCTACTTACAGCATTTGATGAAATGGTAGTGAGACATTTTCTGACTGAGTCAGACAGTCCGTCAGTCAGGTAGAAAGGTTGGCAGGCAGGCAGAAAGGTAGGCGGGGAGTCAGTAAGTCAAGCAGGCAGGCAGACAGTAGGCAGCTACAGGTCCCAGCAGAACTAACTAATGCAGCGCTCGTAACCCGGCGGGATGCATTATTAATCTCGCTCCCTGCATGCTATCCAAACTCCGTTCCCTTGTCTGCATTATTCACCAGCAGCAGCAACGGCAGTAGCTCCGGTTGCAGCTCATGCAGCATCTACATGCACACAGACCCAGACTCACACACAATCACACACACACACACACACACACACACACTCGCACAGACATTCACTCCCTCCGTCAACCCGTCGGCAAGGGGAGCTGCGACTGTTTCTAGCTCTCTTCGCCTACAGCCAGATAACCGCCGCACACCAGCCATGACCGACGCACGTGCTCCGCTCGCGTCACTGACTGACAGCCGGCTCAGCCCACCTCCAGCTCAACACACCCCCGATGACGCAATGCTCTTCACCTCCTCACACACACCCCTCCCGGTCTCCTTCTATCACACATACACACACACATACGCAGTGACTCATAAGGATGAACACCTCTGTGGACTATCCTCTACCTTCTCAGCCAAAAAGGGGGGGGAAAAGGATGGGGGTGGGAGTAATTGTGCCTCCTTATATTGTAGATATAACAGAGAGAGCGATTAAGAGAGAGAGCAAGGGAGGTCATTGGAGAAAACAGAAGGATGGAGATAGGAATGGAAAACTGAGGAAATGCAGATACAGCAGGGGGAGCAAGAGAAAGAAAAATAAGCAAGAGATGGCGAGAGACGGGGAGAGAGAGAGTGTTAAATTGGATAGAAGGAGAGCTAAAGAGAGAGAGAGAGAGAGAAAGAGAAGCTGCTGCAGTGCGGCTTTTGGTGCGGTGGCAGGTTAAGTGCTCATCAACGGTCTTAAACTGGCCACAAATTAACTACAGATTAGTTTACTAGAATGGTAGGGCTTTAGACCAGTACATTAAAACACACTGTATCATGAGTTTATCATGCTCCAGCACACACACAGACTGTGAAGTGATGCAACTTGCACTGTGTGCTTGCGGTGTCAGTGGGGCAATCTCTATGACTTTGTGCTTTAAGGCTGATTTGCATATATGAATACCAAAGCCTTGCATCGAAATGAGGATTTGCACGACGAAGGGTGAGAAGGTGAGGATGAGCGAGGGAGGAGGAGAGAGGAGCGGGGAAAGAACAGCAGACTAAAGAGAAAAAGATAAAGTGAGATAGCAAGAGAGACTGCACACACACACACACACAATATATAGATGAGTGTAAAACAGCTTAACGAGGTGTGCAGTGTGTGACTAAAGCAGGATTGTGACACACATTGCAGAAATCTGTGCCATGGCGCTCACACATCTGCAGGTTATATAGCGTGCTGCACTTTCTGAGGGCGTTTTTTTGAGCTGTTATATCTCCCACTGCTGTCAAAACACGGGCATGTGGAGATGGGATAAAAGGACGTGAGAAGCAGGTGATGTTTGTGAGGGTATTGAACGGAAAGGAGCGGCAGAGGAAACTTGAAAGGGAACGAGAGGAAGGCAGAGACTGGGAGATGGATGTGTGTGTGTGTGTGTGTGTATGTGTGCGTCAGACTGAAATGCTCGAGTAATTCCTGTCATAGGAAATCAGGTCACAGAAGCAACTCGCTGCATCTTCAGCAAAACACTGGCGGAACAACTACTCCAACATCTACCTGAGTAAAAGCAAGATGCCAGGTTTGTGTGTGTGTATGCATGCAGAGTCCGAATGCTTGCAAAGATTGCACTATGCCGTCTACTAAATAAGTCATTGTTTGCACAAGCAGACAACCACAGCAGCCGTGTAAGCGTGGTATTTTTTGGTCAAGGATAACACAATGACTACTTTACCCATTGACACTTTACCCGTGACATCCAGACCTCACAGCAGTGGATCTGACAAGAAAATGTCACACTTTTTTTCATCCGAATGTCGCGAAGCATTAACGGGCTCGTGCAAAATCTGTGCCTGCAGCCATAGACAAGTAACATGCTGTATCAGAGGAGCGGTGGTGGTGATGTGCTGGAGCTTTGGGACAAAAGGTAACACAAGGTCTCAATGTGAGACAACCCGCTAGAAGGAAAAGTCATCGCTGGTGTAACAGAGAAAGGATAATGGGTTGGAGACGGGTCTCATCGTACTCATTTCTACCTCTCTACAGCTACAATTAGGTCAAGCACCTAAAACCTTGAGGTACACAAAGAGTGCAGGTACAGTGAAGAAAATATGGATACATAATAGAGAGAAGGGATTCATTATATATATATTAATACATTATTCCATTCCGTTTCTTTAGTATCAGAATGAATGCTGTGAATGGTAGCTGGTAGATTGTGCCTCCCTGCCTCCATACAGCACTAATGACAAACTCTCATAACAGCTTTTGTCCCACTGGAGATGACAAATTTCATTCTCTTTGACACAGCTGTCATTCTGTCATCATCACCCTCAGGTGTCAGTCAATAATACTATGACTCAATGTGATTTCTATGGTTACACCACCCTAGAGTGTGGGCATATGCTCAGCTTGCATGCGATCTGTTTCACCGACGCTAATAATGCGGGATGTCTGACGCAGGAAATGTTCCCAATTACGGCAAAGCCAAAGGCACTTGGAAAGTTTCAGGGGGGGGGGGGGGGTGATGCATTATATATGACAAGAGATCTCTTTGGATTAATTATTCATCAAATGTGATATATTTACACAAATAAATATTTATTTATGTTACCAGCCAAATTTAAAATTTGGAATACTATTTGCATGTATTATGTATTGCTTTATAGTTATAGTTGCCATGCAAATAAAGACCTTGTGTGTACTGGTTGGAACATGTGCACCTGCATCCACTGACACACACACACACACACGCACACACACACACACACACACACACAATAAAGCTTTTTGAGCAATCAAGCAGTGCATTTACCAGAAACAAGAATACCTCAAGTCCCAATGGACTGTAAGACCATGTGATTACAATCTCTTGTTAATGAGGAACTCTCTGTCTCACTCACACACGCACACACTCTTCAGGTTAATCCAGTGCCTTTCTATTTACGTTATCTCCCCCTGCCTCCTGTTGTCTCAACCCCTCTCCTCTATACCTGCATGCATGGTCAAAGTACTTTGATTGTCCTGTGGCTATTTTCCAGCAGCACTTACACTTAGTTTGTTGATTTTAGGAGCACAACATTACCGTATATATATTCTATCATGTTGTTCACCACAAGGTTCTCCTTTAAATACACACTGAATTTTTTAACATACCATGTGTATTGTGTAAAATCTGCCACAACACACAGTGCTATGGTTGTTAAACTGTGGTGACAGCTTGTGTTTTTGTCACTACGTTGGGTTTTATTGTTACATTGCCAATTGCACGGTTGTTGTTTCTATTAATTATGCTACTGACGAAACACTCTGAAATGGCCCAGTGTTTATTTCTTTATGTGAGATTTTTCTATATTTTTTAGGTTTTAACTAATTGGAAATGCGACTGTAAGGCATATTCTCAGGCAATGCACTGAATCATTCATTACACAACACCATAACGTATGGTATTAAACTGAATGAGTCATCCCACGCCTGAGTATTTTCAGACTTAAAAGACTTGTAAGTTATTATTATTATTATGGCCTCTTCCTTGTAAGCTTACCTTAAAACACACAAAAGTATTGTAATTTGTTTTACCACATCTTTTTAGCCACACGATTGTTGTTTTGGAGGATTAGTTACAGCATATGTTAAATGATGTAATAACTGGGTTTTATAGTGTGGCTGTTGACAGACGGTCTACACGATGAGTTACACCCTGGTGGATATTTTCTTGCTGCTGAGGAAAGAAGAGAAGAAAATGTGCAAGAACTAAATGTAAGAATCAAATATTTATGACCAAATGCAGCTGAAATGGTCGTCTAAACACTGAACAAATATCCTTTGGTGATGCAAACACCAACAACATTCAGATGGCAGCTGAATTTAAAGGTGTGTCCTGTTTAAGTGTGCTATGTATTCAATCGAATGTCTGTGTGGTTAAGACAGATTGGCCCTCTGCCTGCTGTATGGTACTGATGTCTCGCCGCTTTTCTTGACACGCTGTTGAGGTTTTGGGAGTGACGTGCTGATGTAGTTTTGCATCAGCTGTTGTCCCACCTGGTTGTTACACAAGATTAGAAGGTTGATTTAGTGTTGCTTCCCCTCCTGTTCTTAGGCAGTGTTTTACAAGTGCAAGTGTGCACAGGTGTCTGTGTGTTTGTACATGCATATGTGTGTGTGCTTTAGTATATAAAATACTGTTTTGTTGTTTTTTGCTTCAGTTACGATGACAGATGTATTAATGGAATTATATTTCCTTCCAGGCTGTGAGAGAGAGGTGTACTATCCAAGCATACAATGCTCCTTAGAAAGGCAAAAAAGAAGAATAATTGATTCATATGTTAATTTAATGCACAGCAGCTTCTTCCATCCACATTCTCTCTGTCATCTGTCTGGTAGAGCACAAACTGGCAACTTCAATTCAGGAGAAGGATTCAGGATACTAGAAGGCAATATACACTAATAGTAGCTTCTAGCATACACACAGGCACAAACACAAGCATGGACAGCAGGAACGAGACAGAAACTAGCATCACACACAAGAGGACATTTAGGTGTAATAAACTGACTGAAGCAAAAGTTTAGATTTGTCCACTGCAAGTAAATTATATTTTTAACTTTGCTCTTATATTCTTGACTTTCTCCCTGCAGTAAACAGCATAAGGGAATTTGCAGTGCTGCAACTCACTTGGATGTAGGGCGATTGGATGAATATAACGGCTATCGGCGACTGGCTGAGTCCATCTCCGGTTGCTGTTTTTTTCGGGCGGGGCAATTTTTTAGGTGATTTCTGTCATTTTATTTTGCTAATTAAATGGTCTGCCTCCGAAGAACGAGAGCTGCTCAGCGGGCAAAGAGAGGCAGCGTGGAAAAACAGTGCGTAGAGCCAGCACATTTTCACATCTAACTCGGTGAAATAAGGGGTTTATTTCGAACCAGAACCAGAGTTGGTGAGTGTTGGAAAAGTAGAAAGACTAACCAAGACGGTTTTGGTGAGTTTTGTTTCTGTCAAGTTTGAATGAAGTTTGTTTTACGATGCTCCGCCACTCAAACATCGGGAGGCGCCGCACCGACACGCAAATATAGTGTCAATTGACTGTGACCGGTTGGTAAATTTTAACATATCGCCCAACCCTACTTGGATATTTGATCACATTAATCAAAATTGCTGAATTACATAAAAAAAAAAACTATAAACACAGTTTTCTTTAAGTGCAGAGACCTCTGTGTGTGAAATCTATTTATAATCTGGGTATCACCCTTTTGGCTGGATTATATTGTAATCCAACCATTTTTCCCTCCAAATCAGCAGCTCAGTCCAGGTTTAAATTGAACAGCAGGGATTACTATATTTAATATTCATAATACTAGTTAATAGCCTAGCAGCTATATTGGTCAATTCCAAGGTGGCTCATTGCCTGCAGGGGAGGATTTAAATGCTTCTCTGCATGATGCTGCAGAGCACCGAGCAACTCCACTGAATCAAACAGAGGTTTATGTACCTTGCTCAAGTCCATATAGATGGTAATTAAAGCTGCATTATGTAGTTTACGGCCATTCTGAGGCAGACAGGCTCACAAACAACTTATTGTTATAAGCTTTGACACAATATTAGTTTATATAGCAACAACTGTCTACTTATAAATCCAGAGAAGAAATAAAACAACATTCAGCCCACTGGAGTCTCTCCTCTCCTGCTACAGCTCAGCCCGTCACCGTGTTGAGTCACTACCATTATTGGAAAACATATTAAATGCATTAGTGGTAAAACATGATGGACATTAGGTGGAGAGATGAAGGTAGGAATGGCATTCACGTAAATACCAGCCTTCTGTACAAAGGTGATATCGTAGTTTTGCCCAGTGTGGCTCAGTCACAGACAGCTGTTAACAAGCCAAGTGTTGCTTTCAACAGTTCACAGGCAGTGATCGAACAGGCATGGCTGCAGAGTGACACATTTCCTCCTCATAAATCTGCTTTATGGGCCTGTTACACGGCAGGCGATGTCCCCTTTGCTCCATTTGTTTCCAACGGAAAGAGTACAAACAAGTGATACTTGTGAATCCTTTTGCTGCAAAGTGACACTATGCTCAATCTCCTGGAATTGTGTGCAGGTACACATTGTCCTACAGTCACCAATGGCTGCATATTTAACCTCACTACTTTTTTTTGGTGCCTACAGAAATGTGTCTGTAGCACAGAGTATCGAAACCTAGCATCAAGTACAAAAGACTGGCATCAAATACCTTTCTACTCTTGTTTCCTTATGCTTTGATCAGATAGTTCCTGAATTAAATGATAAATTTGCCAAATTCAGACTGTATTCTATTCAGGCAACATTTTTTTTATGGCTCCATGTGTTAAGACAATATTTAACATTTTAGTAGTTTGGCTTCTTTTCTTAAATGAAAAAAACTATTTTGTTAAAAAAAACAAAAAAGTATTGAAAAAAGTAATGTTTTGTTATTGGTCAAAAAAACTCATGTATAATATTGGCAATAGTTTTGAAAAATATCAAACGATACCCTACCCTAACAGTCACAGGCTTTTTCCTGCTTGTAAGGACCATTGCAAATAAGATCTTAATAATATTCTTTCCTTCTGGAGCAAGTTTGTTTGTTTCCATCCACCAGGTGTGGCAAGATCATCAATCTGCCTTTGAACAGCCTGTCCATCACGTGTGCCAGGCCCATCGGTCTGTCATTCAGCTCCAGTCATATCAAACACGTGTGTACACTTAGAGCAACAACAAAGGATGGCTGTCAGGCAGATCAGTCTGGTAAATATTACACACTTAAATGTGGTGAAAAGCTCCCTAATCATCAACTGGGATTATCTCACCTTGGAAGATTGTCATACAACCTGACAATCAAGACAAAAAGCATCAACTACCAAGATTCTCTATATTCTCTATAGCAAAGAAACAGAAGGACTAGATAATTCATCCTTCTTACCCTGTTCAACTGTAGTATCTCGCTAAATGTAGTGAATTTTACAATCCAAATCTTGAAAAAAAAGTAGCACTTACATACACCAAACTTTCCAGTTTCATTCCTATCTATATTCTGAAGGTTTTTTACATTCATATATCATCCATAGCCTGATTTATACATAATTGTATTCCTTAAAACATGGCAAAATTGGTTTTTTTTATGGCTGTCGACAGTATTTTCTGAATTATGGAGTGATAAAGAGAGATATCCAAAATTCCCTCTGTAAAAACCTTTGACTCAAACAGCACTGAAACAAGAATTTTGAACCTGGCTTTATATTCAGATTTCTGTTCTGGAAATGTATGCACATTAGCACATATTTAATAAGATAATGCCTCATTTGCATATTTTAACATAAAAATTCTGAAAACTTGTAATACAAAACGTATTGCCTTAATGTAAGTAATAACTTGGGGGGAAGTTTCACCCCAAGGGGTGTCTGAAATAAAACCTTGGGTTATATAGATTATATGCTGAAACTTTCATGCTTTAGTCAATAAAATGCACAATTGGTTTGCCTATCTGCCCCACTTTCTAGTTTTGAAGAGGGGATATGATCCTAACAGAGTGATCAAGAGACAGACTTATATAATTATAGTGTGTTATAACTTTATTATTCATTCCTATATTGTGGCATAGATTGGCTGGACTAGAATGAACTGCTGGGAGGAAGAAGAGGTGAGGGAAGGACAGAGAGGTAACATCTGTAGCATCCTCAAGTCGGTAGACTGCTACAAATGGAGCATTGGCAGACTGATTCAGCTCATTATCACCGCTGGCCGTGGGGAGAAAGAAAAGGACATGATGGAATCATGAGAGAGGAGGGGGTAAAGTGAAAAATCTGTCCGAGTCAGGACGATCTGACAGACAAATGAAGTAAATTAGTAGAGGACAAAGGCAGTGAGAGACAGAGGGGAGCTATAACAATTAATAACTTATGAGCCAGTTTCTCTCCCCTCACACGTCCCCGCGCTGAATGCCTCACTTTCTGCCTATAATTATGTTTCTGCTTCTCCCTCTAAATCACCACCTCCCCTCCACTCGTCAACCCCAAAATCCCACAAACTGGAAGCGAGTCCATCTCTCTCTCTCTCTCTCTCTCGGCCTTTGTCTCTCCTTTACTACCCTCTCCCCTAGCTCCTAGCACCAAGCAGCTGGCACAATGGACAACATGGGAACATAAAGGATGGCTGCGAGCTTCAGCGAGAGACAATCAATAACCAGACAAACAAAAGCGCAGCACAGTCCCGCATGTGAGAAGCTCCCAACTGAAGCGCCACTCGGCAACAGAGGCGCCGGCGTCCTCTACTCGCCTTGTTCTGTTCTCGGCTGACTAAGAGTGAAAACCATGACCGCTGCCTGACACACACTGTATTAGTGACTCACCGTGAGCTAACAGAAGCACGAACAGTTGGGTCTAACTCGTAACCCACATCACCGTTCTGCTTATGTTATCATGCCACGCTCACAGCTGCTCAAATTCAAGTACCAATGTTCCCTAAAATACCTGCTGTGTATGTGAGCACGTGTGCACAAACACACACATGCTGTACTTTGCACACACTCCTTAAGATGTACAATTTAACCAGCTGTTTGTTCTTTTCTTGGCAAAGCCGAGATACTTATAGGGTGATGCAAAACGGTAGAAAGTGAGGAGAGAGTAGGAAGAGAAAGAAATTATCAGTGTAACAATAATTAGGTTTGAGTGTAATGATTTGAAGAAAACAACTTTATAGCGCCTTCATTTGCAAATTGTGACTACTTTAAAATAGGACATTCTACATGAAATGAAATGTTGAGATGTATGCAGATATTCAGGTATTATTTTATTGTGGATCTAGAAGTGGGATTAAAGAAGATTGCTGTGTTTCCTTCGGCAAAATGGTCTAGTTTGTAGCTGGATTTGCTGAATTGTAACAAAACCCAACATGCAAAACAAAGAGTTTCCTATCTCACTGTAATCCCCACAATTTGCAAATTCTCCCATCTGGTTTATAAAAGTCATTAAACAAACAGATCTCAAGGCAAACACAGCAAGTATACGGACATTTGGTGTCATCAGTGTCATCAACGATTGTTCAATTTCATGCAAGGTCAGTTATTCTGTAGCCTACTGGAAAAGACACAAAGTCTTGACAAACTACTGCAAATCAAAAACAGGAAAGTACGCAAAGGAGCGGAGACATATCGTTAAAAGCAAAGCGTGACAGTGAGAGACATTTTAATGGCCCTTTTCAACCAAACAGTCCCAGGAACTAACTTTTGCAAACTCCCTTTTGTGCATTTTCACGTCTGAACAACTGAGAAAAGCAGCAACGGGCTGATAAAATATTAAAAAGTGACAGATTTGTTTGAGGCACACTTTTTGTACAAGCGAGACAACAGCACAGAGTCATTTATCATTCTCCATAATCTAATGTTCCATGACTGGGTGATGTCTAAATTAGATTTTAGAAAGCTGCTGTGAAGAAAGGGGAGAAAAAGGGAGACATCTGTCTCTGGAGAAATAGAAATCTGCTCAGTTTTTTTTCAGTTATTTGTCTGCTTTAGTACAGAACTGCATTGTAACAAAGAGAGGTCAATTTTGTCACTCTCTCATAACTCAACAGTAACCATAAGATTACATTACACTCAATGAATTAAACATTTATTGAGGCAGACTCCAGCCCAACAGTTCCTGTCCTGTCCTGTCCTGTAAGAAGGAAGGAGGAGAATGCTGTTTAGGGGTCAAGAACTACAGCCTACGAACAAAAATAGAGCAAAGACTGAGGTAGTTCAAACAGATGATGCAATTGCTACACTTGTGACATAAACATGCAGGACAGTGTATTCAAGCCCTGTCTGTCTTTGTATGTCTCTGATCGCTCTTTTCCTCTGCCATGCATGCTACTGCACTTCTCACCCGAAAATTGTTACTCCTGACACTGTTTAGTGAGGAAAAAGCATTGTTGTTTCAGGACATAGGACAGTCCCCACTACATGAACACTCAATGCTCAAATAGACATTCAAGCACACACACATGCTAAATATCCCAGGAGTAGATTCTGGTCAAACTTCCTGTGAAATAACGGATCTCAAATCCCGGTTTGCAACTCTAATTCACACGCACGTTAGCTGATTGCAGATAAACCATAAAATGTTAACCAGAATAGGGATGTCACGATACCAGAAATGTAGTAGTCGATACCAATACTAGTGAAATTCCACGATTCTTGCTACCCAATTCGATACCACGATAAAAAACAAAAACTAAACAATAAATCCCATGTACTTCAACGTACACTCCTTTATTACCGTTTGCATACAGTTTTTTGTGAATTTATTGTTAATCCCTGATGATCCGCCTCTTACAAGATAACATTTGAACACATCATGATAACAGTATGATTTACCTTCGCCCAATAGTCATTTTTACTGAATAGAGCTTGCATCATAATGTAACTCAATGTAACCTCCGTTAACCGTTGCTGTTAGCTCCGTTATTTAGCCAAGCATGACTGTGCTGCCCACTGGCTGCTAACAGCTAAGGTTACTAGCTCTCCTCCTGCCGATTTCAACACAGATTTGTTGTTCACAATGTATCATTATCAGAGAAATAGGGCTGTACCGAATACCGTTTTTTGGGCTTCGAAGCTTCGGTGAGTAATATTCGGAGGTATTCGAAGCTTCGCTTTGCGGCACGGTGTGGCGCAGACATGTTCTTCTGTCAGTCTGTCTCCCCTGTTTCAGTGCCCGAAACAGTGCTGCTGCCACATTACTGTACACACACACACCTCTACACACAAGAAACAGCGATATGTGTCTGAGCATAACTAATAATAATTAAAAAAGGGAAAAAGTCCAGAGTGCTCGGAAGTTCAAATCAGTGTGATGAAGGTGCTCTTTGGTGGGGTACACAAAGGTTAAAAAAGGGGGGAGTCCAAGGCACTCTTCTGGCAAAAAATAAAAAGCCTTTATTCAGATGGCTATTTCATGATGAAATGCTATATATATGCTATGTCTATGTCTATATATATATATACTGTATATATATATATATAGATATACTGATTTGGAGGTTTATTACCATGGCAACGGTCGAAGCTTCGAAGCATTCAGGTCAGCCCTGCAGAGAAATGTTCTATTGTCCCCAGGACACCTTTAGTCTTGAGCCCTGATCCCCGGTAGCTGCGGTACTGTATAAAAACGAGTATCGTCACGTTTTCAGAATTTTGGCATTGACTTGGTATCGAAGTATCAGTTCTCGTGACATCCCGACTTCAAAAGTCCTAAAAAAGCCCCCGAGGCTCCTGTAAAAAGTCCTGCAGTGAAGGGTACCATAAGAAAAACAGAAAAACACAGATAGAATAGAGATTACAAGCCAAAGACAGAGAGGGATAGACAGAGTGAGGAAGAGAGAGTGTTAGTCCGTTAATCTGTAAGAGAACTGTCCATGTCACTGAGTTCATATGTCAGAGTATGGCCACATAGCCCTGCTACCAGCCAGCAATCATGATGCTCCACTAAAACTTGTTGTCTTTCAACAATACAGTATACAGTAAAATGAAAGTTACTGATGAAACAATTTTAACTTATAATCAAGTCTCTGTATAACTCATAAGGTAGACCTTCATGCCAAAACCCTCCACACAGTCTGTGTATGTGGGCATGTTTAAATGTGGGAGTGTTTGTGTACAGTACCAGTCACCATATCGGACCACAGCGTTGCCAACCAGCTGATATGGAGGAATGACTGACTACGCACACACACACACACTCACAAATACACACACAACTCATCATGGCGCTAAGCAACCTCGTTGAAACGCCTCCTCTTTTCCAGTAGTCATGAACAGTGATCGAGAGGGGCACAGAGTGAACTGAAGGATAAAGTATCAGAGGCCCAGAGTGGAGTGGCTTAGATTCAACTTCAGATGATTTACTTACAACACTGAAAAAACACTATGTTGGGTAGCGCTGTGCTACAGGGCAGTTCTGTTCTCAGAGCGGAGATAAAGAGCGATTGGAGCTAGAGTGGCTCTACAGTACTGACCCACTTGTGCCCCCAACCATGCCATCCAAAAGGCTGGCAGACTTGCAGCCATTCACTCAGCTAGCTGTCTTAAAAGACATGCCAGCACTGCTTTGTATTGTCTGTACTGGAGCCCTTTAATGTCTACCCCGATTTCTCCTCACAATACATGCAACAAGCCAACTAGTATGCCTGATGTGTGTGTGTATAAAAAGACTTTGCACACACAAAAAACACATTTAACACACAAAAAACACAGTGACCCACACCTACAGTGCAGTTTCCTATACCTGGCGGGGATATTTTTCCTCACTTTCAAATTAAACTCTCTGAAATAGCCTCATGTATTCATCCCCTACCTATTCATAATTGATGCCCTGAGCCTACCTTGAGCTGAAGCTCGACAGCTGGAATTCTGGCATCTCACTCCTTCTCAAAGACGCCTTCACAGCATCAACTGCTTCACTAAACTCTACCTTGCAACACACCACAATGTGGACTTGGGAACTAAAGTAAACTATAACATTTCACCTGCTGTTTTTAAAACTAAAATGTCTGCCTTAACGCCAACATTTATCAGCCATAAGCATACAGGGCCTTTACCTTTATATTTTGTACTTGACTGCTGTGATTTTCTGAACAGAATAGTCTAGTTAGGAACAGCAGCTAAATGATGCAAATTCAAATGTATCTCTTCATATATTCTCCCTTGAACCAAACAGACAGCACTGTTCACTAGGGGGGTGTATCATTCAACTTTTTACCATGGTCTAGTGCAATAAATCGTAATATCAAAATGCAGTACTTGTAGAATCGCAATACTTAAAATCATCCCATCATCATCCAAGCCCTACTGTTCACATATACCTGCCACAGAGGAATACTAGATTGCCTGCAGACTGTAGTACAGTGTCCTTGGATCTTGAATGCTCTGCTCAACAACAGTGTGGCCTTGATGGTAGCCACTAGCCATGAAGAGATGTGAAACCAACCATCATCCGAAATTCTCCTCCACACTGTGAGACAGGGTGCGTCCCAACAGATCTGTAGACCAGTTGATAGTGCTAGTAGTAATGGATTATAGTTTCCAAATCTAGCCTAAATTTTGGATCCTTTGATCCCTGATGTAATCTGTTCCCCCGTCCTGGATGCTTGCCAAAGGGAAGGATTCTGATTGGCTTTGCTGTGACCTCTAGCACCCACCTTTCAATTCTGGCCGTTTGTCCCTCAGGGGTCAACGCAGGTCAACACTGTAATTAATCACCCAGCCAGATGAATGGCACGGGCTTTGCCCATGAACTCACAGCAGGGTGGTGCACAGCAAAGTTAAACCGTCATTTAAACCAGAGAGCCAGGTTCACACTCAAACAGCTTCCCTGCTGAAGTGTTCTTTAGCGAGACTTTACCAGCTCCAAGGGTGCCGTTCAATGACTGACCATGTGCTTCGATCTCCCTGTGGAGAGGGGCATCAGCACACCAAGTTGCTTGACAACAACGTCGTACAAGATAGCGCGCCTCTCTCTAACACACTTAAACATAATCACAACAGATACACGATCAAGTACAGCCCTAAAGTGTGACAACCTGTACACAGACACTTCGTTGTAGCGAGGATCTCACCGCACAATCAGCTGTTCATTCCCAACCAGAAACACACATTCTTCCACACTAAGCATCTCATGCTGTGTATATATATAGACCCGCGACAACTGCACGGCACATCTGCCTTTCCTTTCATTCCCAGTGGCACGCCGGGAGCAACACATGACATCCATGCACATTAACACACACATATCCTCTCTCTATTGCCGTCTCACATGTTGTCAAGACCCGAAGACAGTTATCAGAGTGAAAAATCTCGTATAGACTCACCGTTATCTTAAAAAAAAAAATCAGCCTTCACTCTGATGATGAAATAGAGAAAAGCGGAGCCTTACCGGTGAGAGCGCGTCCACAGGAGACACCAGGGTACGGAGGAGAGAGAAATGTGTCTGCCCCGACGAAAACCCGACGAGAGACGCCTCCCCGTGCTCCGCCACCAAATCAATTTCACACTCTCTCACCTCCCCGCCACTGTGATGTCATTCATTCATCCGTTTCCCCCGTAGCCATAGCAACTCTGCCGCTTGGAGCTGTTCATTCTTTTACATCTGTCTGTCTCTCTCTCTTTCGACGTCCCTCCCCCTCTCCAGACCCCAGTGAACCCAGCCCACTTACTCCATCTGAGGGGGTACAGTTACACCCCCATCCTCACAAGCACCCACCCCCCCTATTCTCTACTATCACACTGCTGGTGTAAAAAAAAAACAAGTAGGAGGGTACAAAACACAAGAAGGGGAGGCGCCTGGATTCACCTCATGTAGCGAACACGCCCTGAAGAGTTTGTGATCAAACGGGCGTACTTTTGTCAAGGCTGCCCATAAAAGACAGAAGTGTCAGACAAAGAGAACTGCAAGACACAACGGAGTCTGAGTAGGTGCACCTGGAAATGTCTTGTTTAGACGTGAGCCAGCTGTCTCATTTGAACACAGAAAAAACAACATATTACGGAGCCCAAATGCTGGTGCACAGATGTGTATGTCTGTAACTCACAAACACTCAGATTAACACAAACACTCACAACAGTGAAGTGTGAGGTGATGAATAGTTAATGACCACCACCATAATTACTACGGTGCCTCTCTGCTAATAATCCCCATGTTGACCTTGGAAAAGGGGGAGGAAAATCTGGTCACTGTGGGACAAATCAAACAAAGACACACACTTAACACACACCACCACCCTGTCTGAAGCCGCCGCCTCCACAGGCTTCAGATGTTCATCACCGCCTTTCTTAAACCATTTCACCCTGCCCTCCTACCAATCACCATCCTGCTGTTTTCATATTTCAAATCTCCCTTCTGCATCTCCCCTCCTACCTACTTTCATCTTCACCTGCAGGACTGAGAGATGCTGAAAGGTTTTCAACCACATGGACGAAGTGAAGAGGGGCAGATCAAAAACGGCAACAAGAAGACACATAACATCAAAACATCCACTTGTCAGACAAGCCATGAGGAGACTATGGTCTGGAGTGGGCAAAGGACAGAGGTTATAGAAGTAATCACGAAATGACCAAGTAAATCAAGAAGCCCAAATAAAGAAAGAAAGAGAGAGGGGTATCTATGGAAAAGACAGGGATCTCCCCTCTGTCACATCTCTTCACACATCATCTGCTTTTTAATTAGCTTCTCGTGCTTTCCTCCTGGAAAATCCTTCCATCTGTCTGCATCGATCCCGCGCTCGTCATTCTTAATCTCTCTGTTGCTCCTCACACAATTAACGCTGGTTTTACCCAACCAGCTTCTCAGCCTTATTTCCATGTGTAGTAAGTGACAGTTTACTTAAACTGTTGACTGATTTTCTGTGACATCATGAACTAATGTCAAATAATAGTTTGGATTTGAATGCATGCACCTCATGTTTTCTTGGCAGGAATTTGATCCCACATTTTTCTGTTCTTGCTCAGTGCCGGCGAGACTATCTTCAGCACTGATGAATGCACGCAACCAGAATGGGCTAATTTAATTAATTTACTGAATTGATAGTTTAATGAGTTACATAATTGGCCAGACTAGACATCCACACAATTACAAGCAAAATGTTCCTCTCTTCAGTCTGTTTCTGACTGCGAATACTCAAAATACGGCAGTAATGTTTCTTAATCTATAAGAACTACCCTGGTACGAACCCTGAATTTGTTTCATAGACACATATTTAAAGAACTAGGTAGTCTCTGGCCTCTCATGAAGCTCTAGCTGTAGCCGGGCTGCAACGCCAGGTCCCATTCACTATGAATATCAGACTTAACCTTGACTTAACAGCACTTTCTCGCACATATCTACTTATCAGCCCTGTGTTAAAGTGCGTTATGTGTTGAGTTAAACTCCCTCTACTCTGGAATAGGGTCAATTGGCAAATGTAAGAAGGATGAACAGAGGAGGAAGATGGAGACTATGTTAGAACACAGAAAGAGAGGTTCAGAGAAGGGTGATAGTGTGTATCAAATCTCTGAATTGAGGCACATCAGGGGCATGAAATTACCAGACTAGTGGTTCAAATCACACAGACGCACACACACACACACACATACATACACAAACACCTGAGAAGGGAACCTGTAATCCAAAGCCGAAGCAATTCCCTCCACAGTAGGGTCTGAGATGTTGCTAGAAACGATCCCTCTCTTATCTGCACTTACAGAACTGAGCAGAGAATACGACAAATGCAAGACTGACAGACAGTCCTTTATCGCCCCTTCCTCTTCACCACTCACATTACCCTTCACCTTGATTCCTCTCCCTTTCCCATCACTACGCTCCATCATCAGTCCAGCTACGCTGTGTGTTAGTCTTTTGCCTCGCACACTCTACTTCTTGCCTCACTCTTTCATCCGCACGTCCTCCAACGCTCTCATCCCCTCTGTTGTAGACAACAGTTTGACAGGGAGATTAGCATGATAGTAGGAGGGAGTGTATCATAGCATTGTAAGAGGGGGGGCATCAGAACCCATTACGTATTGACCTAATTTGATTAGGGCTGAATGTGAGAGATGACATGTTTGAAATCAAGCACGCGAACATCACAGCCAGACGTTATCTTTCATCTCAGCGTAAACTCCCCCCATGGCTTCTTGGATAGATCAAAGCTGGGATTTTTTAAAGGGAATGCTTAACCAGTTCTGTTCAAATCATTTGCATGGCTCTGCAGCTGGGCTCATACACAGCCCTCTAATATACACTGTCTAGCTGCAGGCAAGAGAACCTGGTAGGTGGACAAGTGTTTGTGTGCGAGGGGGAGGGTCTATGTGTGTCTGTGTGTTAGAGGCTTGATAGTGATGGGAGCAGTAAAGCAGTTACATTTCATGCACCTGCCCTCACACACCGTCAAGGGATGGGAGAGAACAAGTGGCTTCATGACCTCCTCTCTTCCCTCCCACCTCTTTCTGAGAGAGACCTTTACCATCTTCCCATCCCCATCCTTGCCATATCACACAATCGAGTAATTTCAGTTCCCACTCCTACACACACAATTACCTTCATAACATTTAAGTACCTGTACCTATGAAGTGCTCTTTTTCTCTCTTGATAAGCACAAATTCCAGCACTCGTTGCTCTTCCTCAATTTTCACATAAAATACAACTCTCCCATTCCAGCTGAATTACAAATAGGTGAGAAGCCATACATGTAATGTAGCATAAGCTAGTCCTGGCAAGCCCAGACATTGATACTGACATTGATGTCCCTTATTGACACGGTGTCCAATAATAGCCTTGGAAGGGAAACAAAGTCTGTAAGGCCGCAAGTCACATGCCAGCGGCAGCAAGCCTTTAATGTAAGGAAGTCTTCTATAGAAAGATATAAGGGTCACATGGGGAAGAGTCTCCCCCTCCTCTAACAAAGACTACCACATCATATAGGCTTTGGTCAACCAGTGCACCTGTTTAGTATTGGATCCATGCAGCCTGCTCTGTGCTTTGATGACATTGTTTCATCAGATGAGGGAAAATCTCAGACCAAAGGTTTGGATTTAATCTTAGCCTGCTGGAAGTGTTCCACGCCCAAATAACATGTTGCTGCTGCTGCTGCCAGCAGTGCTTCCCACCACCTGTCATCAGCTTTAGCTGCTGTTTGAGGCTGCCAACTGCCCGGTCCCAGGGGCCTCACTTATAAGAATAGTCTGGGATTTCATCTTCATCTCAGGAGCATTCAACTCATGCAGACATCTGAGATATATAGGAAGAAGAAAAATGCCAATAAGAGAGGTTATGCATTACACCATCTGTTTATTTTACTTCTATGTATTACATTTTCAGGAATTTGACTTTATCTAAATAAGCTCTGATTTCCAGCATAGGACATGATCAATTGACTGTAACTGTCAAAAAACTCTTTAAAGCAAATAGTATATCAAGTCAATCAACAGATGATTAACTCGAGACAATTTTGCTTTAATTTAATTATTTAAAATGAACATTTTCAACATAGTTTCTTAAAGGGGAATTCGGTGTTTACGGGCCTTGGGGAATACTATTGTGAAAAAATTGTTGTATACAGCCTATTTTGCCTTCAGAGGGAGCTGCGCAAAATCTAATAAATTGCCTCAAGTGATGTCACTTGTAGTCTTCAGCCACAACCGACCGCTCAAGGCTACAATCTCTGACGGAACAGTCGGCGGTCGAGTTGTAACGTGTGTGGGTAATGTAAGCGCCAGGTTTTGACAAGAAGATTGTGTGGAATTAAAAAGACAATATCTCCATTTCTGCTGCATGGATTTTTTTTTGTAAACTGTCCATTGTGAGTCCGACAATGTTACAGGAGAGCAATGCTAAATCGGTGGAGTACTGGCTCCTTTATACAGTATGTTATGATTTACTGATTATATATAACAATCTGTAATAAAAAAAAAAATAACCTATAGGACATAGGTCAGTTAACATTAAAGTTGATTCAGTCTTAAACATAATGCCCTTTGCTTTTATTTGCATGCCTCTTATAGATATTGCACATTCCTACTAATATATGACAGACATCTGTCTCAAGTCATAATTTGCCAATTATAGATAGCACATTGGTGTGGATTACAATTTGCACTAATCAGATTTGTGGGTGAAACTAATTTATGGCTTCCCCAGATGAACGGTAACCCCCTTAATCCCACCCTACCCCCCCTTCTGTCTGCCCAGTCAGCTGTCTGCCTTCTGACGTCAGATGCATCCATCTACTCAGTGCATGTATGTCTATGTATGCATGCACTTTCTGAAGGGGGGGCTGTCCATCAGAGGAGCTACAAAGGAAATCCAGTAAGCGTGGTAACCAGCCAGTCCCATCTAAGAATAGATCAGCTGGTGGACACACCAAGGGTTAGACATAAAAAAATGTAGACAAAGGCTTCTGACCAACAGGCCCATGTCTAGAGGTGTTGGCAAACAGGAATTCTTCACCACATTGACAGAAATTTTCCGGGTTTACAGGTGGCAGCTGTCATTTCTAGTTTTTCCTCTCTAAATTTTATGCAGCTGTGACTTCCCCACAGACCTCTAAGTATTCCCCTCCTTAATCATGCATAAAAGGTGTCATTTAAATCTTGCCAAAGCCACGGGGCCTCAACATTGCAACACAGCCGGTGGCCTGCTTTACATGAGTGAAACAGTGGGAGGGGGCTGTATATTCCTTGAACACCTCTGGAGCTTTGACGGCAGCCGATCCATCAAAAAGAAAAAACCTCTTTGCACAGCTATCCTATTCTCCCCATCCTTCTCCTCCAGTCCTCCTAGTCTTCGTCATCATCCTCTTTAGATCATAAATCAACCCATAATTATCAGGGATGGGTGGTGACTAAGTCTCGAGACCATGTGGCTCAACAGCTGACCACAGCACAGGGGACTGGGCTGCGTCCTGACACAGACCGACAGACTACAGCTTCAAGACATTCGCCTCTTGCCGGCTACACCCAAAGACCATCGCAGCACGCTTTCCGGAGAAGATAAATATGAAAGAAGAACAACAAGCCAGACGGCAACTGCTGGAAAAATGGCATTATGGGACCATGTGGCTGAGATAATCTTTTCAGTTTAAAGAGAGAGTGATACCTCCATGCAACGCTGCCATTCACAGAGGCCCACAATCTGGCTGAGCAGGAGGACAGATGGGTGCAGGACACACACACAAACAAACACACATCTTGCTGAAAGGGGGGCTGGTCCTCTTTGTACATCAGTTGTGATTGAGTTTGTACACAGTGTTTAACAGTTACAGCTCTGCATCATATCATCCAAAAGGTTTAACGCCAACAATTTCCAACACACACATTCTCTCTCTTTCAGACACACAGACACACACACACACACAGCCCTCAGCCGTCTGAATGAGCCCATCTGTGAGCTCCTGTGAAACAAAAGCAGAGTTTTGTGGGGTGACACAGGCAGAGTTATGTTCTTTTCTGTTACTCAGCGACATTCTGTCACACCAAGCAGAAAAAGCTTTACAGACGGTTCTCCTCTCTGTCTCCTCGCTGCTCTTTTCTGTCTGTCTTTTACTTTTTCTGTCTCTACCTTTCCTGCTTTTTTTGTCTCTCGTCTGTCTCACTCTCTCTTACTGCTGACACACCGGCAGACACTGCACACACCACACAACCGCACGGCGTTTGGGTGAAAGCCGCCCAAGGTCCTCTGAATCTGGGACGAATCCCAACTGACACCCAGTGCCCCAAAGGCTTTTCGGAGGAGCGTGTGTTTGTGTGCGCAGTGATCAAGCCAACAAACCTGTTTTCCTTTTTCTGTGCTGCCTGCCAGCCGGCATACATGCAACATCTCAGGGCAAACAACAGCACGCAAGAAGGGAAAAAAAGAGAAAGAAACAAAAGGCCAGTCTACAGACAGACGGTGGCCATATAAGAATAAGACACGGTCTTTCCCGTTAGAAAAATATAAAAGCACAATGGATGCAGGCAATGGCACATATTTCACTCTTTATGAGATGTTTGTTCAGCTATGGAACAAATGTAAAGAATAAAGCATCCAAAAGTGTAGTGAGAACAAATTGCCAATGGCCAAATATTGTGCCATCAGGCCTTGTGTGTATGGTAAACAGAGAAACTCACACACACATTTACACACAGTTAAACAACACTCACGGACAAACAGGACACAAATGGCACCGTACCTCATTGTAACATGTCCCCCGTAGTTCTTGATGCTTTCTTTCCAGCTAGGAAATAACATCCAGAGACAATCAGGTCTCAGCTGCAAAGATCTGAAACACTCAGAGAGAGATAGAGAAAGAAATCAACTCCCAGCTCTCTCTTACATCTACACCCATAGGCTACAATCCTCCACTGACATCCCATCAGAGAAAAGGGGAGAGAGAGGGGAGTGTGCCAGTTTGGTTGAATGAGGGGGGAGTAGTTAAAAAGGGAGAGAGAGCATGAGTCAGTGAAAGAGAGAGAGAGAGAGAGATAGAGAGAGAGAGAGAGAGAGAGAGAGAGAGAGAGAGAGAGAGAGAGAGAGAGAGAGAGAGAGAGAGAGAGAAGGAGAGAGATTTGGGGTAGTTTGTCAGTGAGTGAGCGTGTGTGTGTATTTGTGAGACAGAAAATCTGAGAGTGAGACAGGAGTTTAAATCTCCAATTACAACTGCTTATCACAAGCCCATAAGCAGCTGGTGGGAATGAGTGACACAGAACTTCATGTATGTGTATATACACACACACACACACACACACACACACACACACACACACACACACACACACACACACACACACACACTACACTCTGTTGCGCCTACAGACGTAGGCAAAGTTGTTGGTAACGTTCCGTTAAAGAGAGAAAAACCCACAATGGTCACTGAAATAACTTGAAACTGACAAAAGTAATAATAAATAAAAATTTACTGAAAATTAACTAATGAAAATCAGCTGTTGCTTTTGAATTGTGGTTCAACAGAATCATTTTAAAAAACAAACTGATGAAACTGGCCTAGACAAAAATGATGGTAGCCCTAGAAAAGATGTAAAATAATGTGACCATAGGGACATATTAAACTAAGGTGTGTCCTGTAATTAGCATCACAGGTATCTTCAAACTTGTAATCAGTCAGTCTGCCTATTTAAAGGGTGAAAAGTAGTCACTGTGCTGTTTGGTGTCATGGTGTGTACCACACTGAACATGGACCACAGAAAGCTAAGGAGAGAGTTGTCTCAGGAGATCAGAAAGAACATTATAGACCTTCATGTTAAAGGTAAAGGCTATAAGACCATCTCCAAGCAGCTTGATGTTCCTGTGACTACAGCTGCACATATTATTCAGAAGTTTAAGGTCCATGGGACTGTAGCCAACCTCCCTGGACGTGGCCGCAAGAGGAAAATTGATGACATATTGAAGAGACGGATAATACGAATGGTAACCAAAGAGCCCAGAACAACTTCCAAAGAGATTAGAGGTGAACTCCAAGGTCAAGGTACATCAGTGTCAGATCGCACCATCCGTCACTGTTTGAGCCAAAGTGGACTTAATGGAAGACAACCGAGGAGGACACCAAATCATAAAAAAGCGAGACTGGAATTTTCCAAAATGCATATTGACAAGCCACAAAGCTTCTGGGAGAATGTCCTTTGGACAGATGAGACAAAACTGGAGCTTTTTGGCAAGTCACATCAGCTCTATGTTCACAGACGAAGAGATGAAGCATCCAAAGAAAAGAACACTGTACCTAATGTGAAACATGGAGGAGGCTCGGTTATGTTATGGGGCTGCTTTGTTGCATCTGGCACAGGGTGTCTTGAATCTGTGCAGGGTGCAATGAAATCTCAAGACTATCAAGGCATTCTGGAGCGAAATGTGCTGCCCAGTGTCAGAAAGCTTGGTCTCAGTTGCAGGTCATGGGTCCTCAAACAGGATAATGACCCAAAACACAGCTAAAAACACCCAAGAATGGCTAAGAACAAAACATTGGACTATGTGGCCTTCTATGAGCCCTGATCTAAATCCTATTGAACATCTGTGGAAGGAGCTGAAACATGCTGTCTGGAGAAGGCACCCTTCAAACCTGAGACAGCTGGAGCAGTTTGCTCGCGAGGAGTGGGCCAACATACCTGTCGACAGGTGCAGAAGTCTCATTGAGAGTTACAGAAATCACTTGATTGCAGTGATTGCCTCAAAAGGTTGTGCAACAAAATATTAAGTTAATGTTACCATCATTTTTGTCTAGGCCAGTTTCATTAGTTTGTTTTTTTAAATGATTCTGCTGAACCATAATTCAAAAACAATATCTGATTTTCATTAGTTAATTTTCAGTGAATTTTTATTTATTATTACTTTTGTCAGTTTCAAGTTATTTCAGTGACCATTGTGGGTTTTTCTCTCTTTAACGGAACGTTACCAACAACTTTGCCTACGTCTGTATATCTTGTGTGCATGCTGTGTGTTAGTGTGAGGAGGAGGAGAAACAAACACTCGACCTAATGGACTGAAAGTGAAACCATATAGTGGAAACAGGAGGACAAAGTGCCTTCTCATCTCCTGAACTCCAAGGATGTAAAGAGTAGGCTACCAGAATATTATAATCAAGTAAAATGACTTGTGTAACAGTAATGTTATTTGCCTTTAACATCTTTAAATTACAAAATAAAGTGCATTAACATGTCAATGTATGAAGTAGTGCAGGGGTCAGCAATCCTTACTATCAACAGAGCCATTTTAGGCAAAAAATAAATAAATAGATCTGTTTGGAGCTGCAAAACATTTGAGCATTGTGATGAAGGTAACTCAGCTTATAGTCTAAGTATATAGTATATAAGTCTAATGCAGTGAGGGCCTAAGTGCAAATTATGAACATTATTTAATAATTATATGCTAAAATAGTATATAATTGTTAAAATAGGGCCCTGAGGCTTGAGAAGAGGCTGCTCTTCATCGGAGGTGGAAAATCAAAACTAATAGAAGACCCTTCTGAACAGGCACAAATCTCCCCATTGTGTGACTGATTGTCTAAACAAATGTAACCTGGCAGCTAATGTCATGATTCAGGGAGTTTTTTTTAATTGCCAATTGTTATCTATTCACCAGCAGACATGGAAATAAAGCAAAACAATTAACTTTGTATTCTTTTCCTGGAAATGTATTAAATAAACTATCAGCTATTGGGAAATAATGGAATATAATTATTAAATAATGTTTATAATAAAGTAATTTTCAATAAATGTATGGGTAAATATTGGGGTAATTTGGCAGTAATTACAAAGAAATTTAAAACTTACTAGCTAATTATCACCTAATTACAATGAAATGTGTGGACCTGTAAAATTAAGTGTTACCATATATTTAATTTAGGCTTTATAATTGCTTTTTAAAAATAATATTTCTTAATATAAGGGAAAACCTGTCTGCCATGGTGGCAGGTGACCTGACATTTTAACCTGCCACAGCCAACACTTACCTGTTATCTGGCAGGTGGCAGGTGCTGATTTCATTCCCTGTATGCAAGTCAAGGTATGCTAACAGAAAGCTAACGTTAGCCACACAGAGATGTAGTTAGTTAGCCAAGTTAGCTAAAGAAAGACGGTATAAACTCGACAGCAGCTAACATTACAGCCCACAAACACACACATTCAGCTAAAAGAGAGCAGTTTTTAAGTTACTGTAGTGTTAGCTACTGTATCTACATCCATAAATGAGTTTGCTGTTGTAACGTTACTCACCAGTTTGCATATTCCAAGCAAAGACCTAGCATGCACCTGTTGTCGTGGTGATGGTTGGCGCTGGTGACGCGGTGTCGAGGTCCCGCCCACATACCCGCTGCAGCCAATCACGAGCCGAGCACGGCCACAGCTCGCTAGCATGAGCTAACCTAGCTGCTATGTTAGCACCACTGAGGCTGTTTGGTTAGAAAGACACAACCTGTATTTCTATATCTGGTATATTTTTTTGTACTTTGTACTTTGCACTACTAACTTTTTTAGTGCCTTTTTACTAACATGTTTTGCACTATGGAACTGTGATGCTGGAAACTTGAATTTCCCTCGGGATTAATAAAGTTACTATCTATCCATCTATCTATCTAGATATAATATCTCTATAAATACATTTATGATCAAATTTTAAGCATGTTCTATTACACAGACTCATGGCGGTTATGGAAAGTTAAAGTTACATCTCCTCTCTCATACAATTCTTGAGCCTCCCGAGCTGCATGAGTACTTCATTCAGGGCATCATTATCTGTTCAAAATGTACCTTAAAGGGACTGTTTGTAAGAATCAGAATTTGGTTGTAACAGCGACACCTGTGGCCGTTAAGTCAACGAAAGTCAGCGTCCTGTTGCTCGCGCTCGCCCATGTGCACGCGCTACGTGAATGTGAGCGAGCATCCATCAAAACAGTGAGGCGACACACGTCAGCTGAAACCACAATATCACTCTATATTTCACCTGCTTGGCAGTAATGTTAGCTGACATGATGAAGGTCTCTCCATGAATCACTGCGGATCCTAGTGTTGGCTTTTCCTGCCTCAGCCTCCCGACTGCGGCCGGAGGGAGACACCGGCACCTGGTCAGAGACGATAACGTTTCTCGCTGCAGAGCCCCGTCACTTCACAAGACACGGAAAACCTCTGTTGGTCTGGAGGAGCTGCAGCATTTATTTCTGCACAAACGTCCACTGTACATTCACTAGATATTCTCAGAGCTAAACTAACTCGTCTGCAGTGTGTAGTGTGCGCGCATGCACGTGTAGAGGTGTAGCGAGCTGAGCGAGTAGCGAGCGCGCTGTGTGAATGAAGGCAGGCAGGCAGAGGAGCAGAGTACAGCAGAGACTCCGGCCCTGGAGACCAAAGCTACGGTCTCCCCCGCGTCCCCCGACCGCCATAGTTTAAACACTTAAATAAAATGACTCTTTATGATTGTGATGGTTACAACGAATTGAGGAGGATGGCATCATTCTATTGTTTCCTCATAGGCTACTATTTGATTTTGGTAGTGTTTTAATTCTTTGGCCATGCTACATCATGGGTCAAGGGATGGGTCAGTCAGTCGGTCCACACTTTGGAAATGTTGTACAGAACTAATGCCATTCCCATCAACCTCAGCTGTAGGCTACTTGGTGTTTAGGGCTAATTAATATGTTAGCATGCTTAAATCAATGCTAAACTTGAACTTGGTAAACATTATAGGCCTACCTGCTTAGCATCAGCATGTTGGCATTGTCATTGTTAGCCATGGGATGATAAATCATGGCATTTAGCTCAAAGCACCACAGTGCCTTAGTAATAATAGATGGTTCCCACATCTTCTTAAACATAAAATTCAAGGACTGTTCAAGGACTTTACAGGCCCAAGGACCCAACACAGCATAGTTTGAGACACGGATCAAGGTTAATTACTGTTACAACACTGACAATTTTCATAATGAGACCTAGCAGGCTTTACAGAAGCCTTGAATAAGAACTGCTCACTTGTGCTATGTTACAATGAGGACATTATGTGGTCTTGCTTTCTCTAACACAGCACAGCAAAACACTATATTGGGTAAGTTGAGCGATAAGATTTCATTCAATTCTTGCACAAAATCAAGCACTTTAAGTGACCCATGTCTGTTTATGTGTATTCCCAAAAACTTTCAAGGCCTCCCCCCCCCCCCCTCAAATTCACAAATCTCCAATGATTTCAAGGACCCATGGGAACTGTGAATATAAAACATTTCTCCAAAACTAGATTCCCCCCATTTCTGCATTTCTGTAACATTTTTTGTCACTGAAATATTTGAAATTAACAACATACCAACATGTGTCACGTGTAGTTAACATAAATAAAAGAACAATGGAGGAATAGATACTAAATACCTAAAATGACTGTCTTCTCATAATCATAGGTGTTTAGTTTGATGTTGTGGTCATGCTTTTGCACGTGTTTGTCGTGTTCCCTGTATGTTTTTAAATTAACTGGTGGCGAGATCAGGATAACATTTATGTTTACAGTGTATACAAACTGCACACTCAGTCCCGCAGCCCGTAGATTTGTGTGAGAGGAGGGTGGGGGGGGGGCATTTAAGCACGACACAAAAACAGACCTAGACAAATGTTGCTGGCTCTCTGTGTGCCTCTGCCAAAGCTCCATCTTGGAGCCATAAAGCAGTGTGGGAGTCAGGAGATGGAGAGAGGGAGGGGAGCAGCATTTGTTGCAAACCAAAATCCTTCCCTCCTCTCATCCATTTTATGTTTTTCCTCTCCTCTGTCATAGGCTGATGTCCTTGAGAAAAAAGACCATGCACAAAAAGCGAGATTCATCTAGATGAACTCGAACAGAGACAACTTTTAAATCTGCTCTTATACTTTTCTTGCACACATGCAGATTGCAAGCCTGGCGTTTCATCGCGGTTTGATTCAAGGCAGAGGCAGAGCTATATGAATAATAGATCAGCTTGTATTCCAACAGATCCTATGTAGTCAGGGGAGAAGAAGCTAAACCAGATCTAACGTGAACGCTGTTAAAAAACAAATATAACCTCTCATTCTGCTGGGTCAGTCACGTCTTTTTCAGATCAAAAACAATTAGTGTCGTCTCAAGCTGAATCGATTAAAAACCTACAGCATGGCAGGCACAGAACATGGTGTTTAGACTTTTGGAGGAGCGGATGGCACAATCCAGTTTGTTGATAAACCAAATCCTCACTTAAATGAGAAATCCATGCAGTGCTGCTGCCAGTTCAGCTGGAGGGCTCTGGATCAGCCTGATTACTTTGGTCTGACTGCAGCAGATCAAAGTAATCCCCAAATACTAGAGTAGAACGTACATGGAACAACCGTTTAGTACACTGAAGCACAGTGAGACGATGTGAGTGCTGTCAGTGTTGGGGGGCGGCACTGAGGGCGCATGTGCATGCATGTGTGCGTGTCTATGTGCATGTGCATATCTACGTCTACTTGCAAAAGCTGCAGTGTGTGTTTGTGGTGGTCTGCTGCAGAAACAGAGCACGCTGGGTTTTATAATCAGGATTCAGGGATCACCTTTAGCCCCCCGTCATCAGTCAGACCTGTCCTAAAAAGCTCCCAAACAGGGAGAGAGGGAGGAGGGGAGGAAATGAAAAGGACAGATGGGGACACGGAGACGCTAAGTTCCCCGTTTAACACGAGTGACGCAGCCTGAAATATGGGAAACTGGAGGCGACAGACTCTGAGGGACTGGGAGTGATGATTCCACTGAATTTACTCCTCTCTCCTACAAGACGGCAACATATTCTGTACTCCTGAGAAATTTACTAATATCAAACAAAAAATCGAAATATGAGTTTATCCTGCTTACTGAGCCTCATGTGGATACGTGGCGTTCGCAGCGAAGACTGTGCCTATTAGAACTACATAAAAAAGAAAAACAAGATATTTGGAGTGTTTTTTTTCTTGCCTAGGTTTTTAGAAGACGTTACACTTCTTGACGGATTTTTTTTATATAAGTGTGGCAACCATTCAACATTAAGACTTGTTTCTTGTCAGCTTCAGCTAAAAATGTATTTAAAGGGACTTTATGTAAGCTTTTACACATATAAATGTCTTTAAATAATTTTTTATTGCCAATGTGTGAACAGGTCGTAACCTAACCTAAAAAATGACACCTTTTGGGTGTCAGCCTGTAGTATGCTTTTAATATGAAGAATGTGGGCCGGTTTTTCCAGGAAAATCCAACGAATGTGATGTCATGTGCGCTCGCGAGTGCCTTCAGCGTGCAACTATAGCTAAACTTCGGCTAGAAATGACGACCAGCCCCCACCACAACTCAGACTCCAACACAAACTCCATGGAAGCACAAAAAAAACCCCAGTTATATCTAGTGAAGCCCGTCTTGCAAAACAGGAACGTGACCGACGTCGTGGGTAAACTAGTGTGGTGGGAGTGTGTGTGCATGTGGGAAGTGAGTGGTGAAGCAAGAGAGAGAGAGCGGCAGTGAGTGTGTGAGAAAACGAGTGAGCAGTGGAGCAGAAGAAAGAGTTAGTTTAGCTTTGAGAATATCGAGTGAATGTATTGGAAGTTGCAGTTTGCGCAGAAATAAATGCTGCAGATGTCTTTTTTCCCTGCTGCTGAGTGGAGTGACGTGGGTTAACTCCAGAGCGAGTAATGTTATCGATTCTGGCTCAGTAGACCAAAACTCTGGTGTCTCCCCTGTGCCTTCTGACCACGGTCGGGAGGCTGAAGCAGGAAAAGTTAACACTAGGATCAACATGCCACCGGACCTTTGATTCATGGAGGGACCTTCGTTTGGTGAGCTAACATTACTACCAAACATGTGAAATATATAGTGAGATTGTGGTTTTAGCTGGCTAATGTTGCTAAGGTAAATCACCATGATGCCTGTCAATGACGTTCAGGTTTGTGTGTGTCACCTCACTGTTTTGACCGATTGTGTCTACGTTATGCGAGCACAAGCGCAAGCAACAGGACACTGACGGGCTTCAAGCAATTTCTGATTCATACACAGAGCCCCTTTAATAATATGTCTAATGCAAATAGTGTTCAAACGATTACGCTAAGAGACAACTCTGTAAATATAATATATGTGATATACATCTGCCTGCTTTTTTTCGGTGTTTAACAAGACCACTCCTTGCACTCACAACATGTGTGTGAGTGTGTGAACTGCACACAGTGCCAGCATGTGTACACAGCAGGTCTCATTTCCTGATTCTCCGGTCAGATGCTGGTTTCTCTTTTGAGAGGCGAGCCCACAATGACATCAGCTTCCGCCAACACACCAGCCGTCACCATGGCACCACACAAAGACATTTGTGGCCCAGAGGGGGTGTGGGGGGGGGGGCATCATGCTTGACACGTTTATAGGAGAGGTCTGTGCTCCCCCTCCTCCTCCTCCTCCTCCTCCTTCTTCTTCTTTTTCTCGATCTGTGTTTGTACAGCCGCCTGCTCTGTTTACCAGATCATCAAAGAGCCTCTCTGACTTCCATGGCTGTAGTACTGGCCTGGGCCTGGCCTACTCTCTCTCTATCTATCTGTTTTAGCCTCACAGCCTCTCTCTTCTCCTCAACTTCCTCTTCCACTAATGGCTACTACTGCTATCCATTAGGTCCATTTGAAATCTTTCTTTCTTAGCCGTCTATTTTAGACTTTCTTCCCTCCCCCTCTTTTGGTCTCTCTTCTTGTCAAATGGAGCCATGACTCCAAGGGCAAAATGCCTGGTGAAGAAGTGACCACCCACTGGGCTTTGTCTAACTCTTGCCCCAACGGACAGAAGGCCTGTGTGTGTGTGTGTGTGTGTGTGTGTGTGTGTGTGTGTGTTACACAGAGAGGGAGAAACAGACGGGTCAGAGTGTGATAGGTAGGAGAACCCCAATGCAAAAATACTTCATAAGTTAGAAAATATCTGGCTTAAAAATAGCACGGAGTAAAAGGTCAAGTATGCTACTTTAATGCGGTTTAGCTTCAATTATGTCAGTATTTCTACATTTTAAAGAGAGGTTTATGACTAAATTATGGCTTATTCCTCATTAATCATTTTTATCTGAATATTAATTGCAGTTAGCAGTAAAATATTGGGGTGGGGGAGGATATCCCTTAAGCATTTTGCCCCAAACCCCCAGGGGGGCGTTAATGCCCAGATGTGAATTTTTCACCTTTTCATAAATATTAGAAATTATAATTGTATATATTTCTCCAAACTAATGTGAATCCTCCTCACATGAATCTCCTAGTTGGATCACCACAATGCATTTCTGTGTCTGACAAAACACAAAGATGCTTCAAAGACATAACTAGATCAAGTGACTTCAAAATCTGATGTGCAGAGTTCCAAAACAAAAGCAAGTAAGATGGACGAGTACAAATGTGTGTAGGCAAAACATAGACATCGACTTGACTGACACTGGGCACAACCTCTGTATCCAAAAATGAGGTTTTTACAGCAGAGTGTTGGTTGTTTTAGTTGTTCCCTGACAGCAGATAGCGGACAGAAATATAATTCAAACTATATTTCCTGTCATTAATTTGTGGTAAAATAATCAAACTGATTTTCACTGCAGTGAACTGTGTTCCACTATTATGCTTTTCATTAGGCACAACTATTCTATTACAATGTGTAAAACAAAACCTATTAACATCTGTTTTGATTCATTAATTTGTGCAGCAGAACTTTATAAAATAATAACATGATTCCACTGAAAATCCATTAAAAAGAACAGTTATTATTAGGGCTGTCAAAGTTAACGCGTTAATGCAAATTCGTTTTAACGCCACTAATTTCTTTATCGCAACTTGCAAATTTTTAGGTTGTGGCGGACTCAGTTTTTAAGCTAGAATGAAGATGCTGGTATCATATGAAACTCTAAAACATAAGGAATCCATTGGTACCAACCATATCATACTAGCTTGTCACGAAGAAGGTTAAATAAACAAACTTACGCTAAAGTTTTTGGCGAGTAAAAACTATCATGGCCATTTTCAATACGAAACTAGAGCCTAAGGAATCCATTGGTACCATGTCATACTAGCTGTATATATATAGCTATATATATATATATAGCTATATATATATATATATATATATATATAAATATATAAATGTATATATATATATATATATATATATATATAAATGTATATATATATGTATATATATGTATGTATATATATGTATATACATATATATATATATATATATATATATATATGTATATATATGTATATATATATATATATATATATATATATATATATATATATATATATATATCACTCTGAATATTATGAAGGTTAATTCTGACACCATATATTATATGTTCTTTTCATGTATACACAGAATTCACTGAATGTCCTGTTATGAAAATGTGTATACAGTCATGGAAATCCATTGGTCGAAATGTGTCTGCATCCTGCCCCAGGAGTAACTCTCCCTCTAGCTGAACCATCCATTGAGGACATTTTACTATTTCCTCCAGCATTACAAATTCATTGAGCAGCAGCTCCTTTGAGTGTGCAGACATCATCTGCCTGTACAATCTAAAAATAGGCACTTTTAGTTGAGCTTCCACTGTTCCCGCTCAACCTTAGCTCCATTTGTCTCTCTCTGCTGCCTGGCAGGATGTTATGCTGCGCTTATGTCTTTCCTTCTCGTGGCCAACAAAGGAACAACAACCTCAACCCAGATTCTCGATGATGTCATATCTTGTGAAAGAACTGTCACTTTATTGCATCTGAATTTTCAATCAGTTAGGTAAACTCAAATTACTGCATTCAGATGATAAATCAGGCCACTCTTGTTTATGGTGAGATATCTAAATTAACAAAGCAGATGAACTATTACAGAAATGCTGCTGCTGCTGCTTACAGGAAGAAAGATTATTGATCAAAACTGTGAGAATGACACACAAGTTACACATCTCTTACAAGTCAGGCAAAGTCACATCTCACAAGTCAGACTTTGCCGCGTGTTCGTGATTATATGAAGAAAAAGCGCGTGATCCTGACAGTTTTTACAAAATGCTTTCATGATGTGTCGTAGAAATGAACATAATACAGCTGTAGCTAGGTGCATGCATTTTGTAAGAGTAAAGACTAAGCCATCAACTCATAGTCCCCGTCATGTCCCCTCAGGCTGAACAAAGCTAGACACAGTCTGTGATTCAGCCAGTACAGAAATGGCTGCTTCTCACCTCACATATTCACATCACCTAAAGTCAGGCAAGGTCACCAGAGCTGTGCCTCATTGCTCCCATTATGGCACCTCTTTCCCATCGCAACAGTGTCCCTTGGGTCCTGAATGAGATGATGCACTTTAAGCCAGTTTGACGGCACCTAGGAAGGTGGCGTCTCCGTACAGGGACACGTTGGCTGTGGAGCGAGGGATCAGCAGCTCCAAGTGGTCACCGACCTCAAGCTTCACAATACCTGAGAGATGCAAATGTACACTTCAGAACTTTTGTTTTTTGTTTTTCTTGCCACAAACAACTATCAACCATAGCCTACTACTGACACACATATGCAGCCAAGACACACACACACACACACATGCTTAAGGGCTTGAAAAACACTGACTGACCTTCCATAACAGCTGTTGTAAAAGAGGGTGAACATAGCTCGACATAAACAATAACTCAGACTCACCTCCTGTGTAGCAGGTGTTGTAAGGGTACACAGGGTTCATATTCTGGATGCAGCGGAACAAGATCACATACTGAGGCTCGTCTCCCACCACGTTCCTCTTCCTCCGGATCACCACGTGACCCATCGCAAAGGTGCTGTCCATGTAGTAGACCTGCAGAAACACTGGGTTAAATCTATGGTATATGAGGCATGGGTTTTAACTAGGCTGTCAAAGTTAACACGATAATAATGCGTTAACGCAAATTCGTTTTAACACCACTATTTCTTTAATGCAACTTGTGTTTTTTAGGTTGAAGTGGGCTCAGGTAGAGTGAAGATATTGGTATCAGATGAAACTAGAACACTTAAGGAATCCATTGGTACCAAGTCATACTAGCCTGTCGCGAAAGAGGCTAAATAACGCTCCAAACTTACGCGAAATTTGTCGGAGGAAAAACTGGCAGAGTAATTTTCAAAGGGGCTTTACAGACATACCCACTTTATGATAATCACATGCAGTTTTGGGCAAGTCATAGTCAAGTCAGCACACTGACACACTGACAGCTGTTGTTGGCTGTTGGGCTGCAGTTTACCATGCTATGATTTGAACATATTTTTTATGCTAAATGCAGTACCTGTGAGGGTTTCTGGACAATATTTGTTGTTGTTTTGTGTTGTTAATTGATTTCCAATAATAAATATACATAAATTTGCATAAAGCAGCATATTTGCCCACTCCCATGTTGATAAGAGTATTAAATACTTGACGAATCTCACCTTTAAGGTACATTTTGAACAGATAAAAAATGTGTGATTAAATATTTTAATCGATTGACAGCCTTAGTTTTAAAATGTATAAACAGTCAGGTGGGTGGTAAATAATTTGCTACTTCATTTATTATGCATGCATCATTTGCATTTTCTCTTCTTTATCTGACCTTTCTTCAAGGTCTGTTAACCAAATGCATGCTTAGATCAAGCACACCCTTTTTTTCCCTGCAATGCATGTAGACACATTCCCCTCCTATGTAAAAGCTGATGATTGGCAAACAGACTAGCAGCGCCTCCCTGTGGAAAAACTATGCAATGGCAACAAACAGACAACCTACCTGACTGTACACAAAGTAGAAGCCCTCCTCTCTGACTAACATGCTGTCTCCGTCCTCCTCCAGGGCAGAGCCTCTCCTCAGCCCAGCCTGCCAGGGGATACCCGTGTGCGGCTCCGAGTTGTATTCTGATCCATGAAATAAGAATGTATCAGAAAACATGTCAAAGCACATTCAAGCTAAACATGTATCCCAACAGTCAACCTGTTTTGAATCAGTTACTGGAGTCTGATTGGGCTTTGTTTATACAGATTTGAATGTGAAATATATTTTAACTCTAACTTCCAAAGTTCAAAACTAATATGAAATGGTAAAATGTCAAATAAAAACTACATCAAATTCAATTATATTACAACTCACTAAACTATCATAGCCCAGGTCGAACATACTGTACCTTTCCTGAAGGTTTTCCTGCTATTGTTTGCCAACAGCTGCAGGCAAGGCTGAGCAACTGTGATGAAACATGAGAGAAATTTAGAAATGTCAGTACTGGTCAGTGGTTTCCTTACAATCTGCACATTGGTAATTCCATAGTTGTCTCTCTTCTTCCTTCTGCTCCTTCCCTTTTTTCCACTTTGGGCAAAATTCCATTAACAAAGTCAGCACTTAGCAACAGCATACTGTGAATATTGATGCCCTGTACACCTGTGAAAATAGCTTGAGCGGATGGTAGCATTATCTCACCATATCAGACTTGTTATTTTCCAAGTGGTTAATACCAAAGCTGCTGAGTCATTCACACTTGGCTCTTAGTCTGTTTTAAAGCGGACACTGTTTTTCCATTTCTGAATCACCGGTCAAAGGGTAGAAGTTATGTACAGACTGTAAAGCCCCCTGAGACATTTTGTGATTTTGAGCTATATGAATAGACTTGGCATAAGAAATATAACAATAAGGAATGGATTGAAGACATTAATTCGCCGCCTTAAAGGATAACTTTGGTATTTTTCCAACCTGGACCCTGTTTTTCTATGTTATTGTGTCTAAGTGACTAATAGGGACTACACTTTCTGAAATTGTTCCAGTATTGAGGGAGAACGCTGCAAACACCATCCACTAAACAAGCTGTAATGTAATCATTTGGGGCAACCTGGTGCCGTCAGTTTACGTCCACTAAAAGTGCCTGTTTGTGCCACTGACAGGCTCAGATTGTTATTATAAGTGTCTGACAACATTGTGCAATGGACCCAACAGAGAAATAAAACGTTTTTCTTACCTCATTGTGTCATGGGACTTGTTGCCGAAAGAGACGTGGCAAAGTGAGTCAGAGGGGGGAGAGGAGTGACACGGGACACCGGTGTTGTCAAAGTTTGTTGTGTTGGAGTACAGAAAGCGTAGCTTAGTGTTATCTAAAATATTTTTAATTGTCATGGCTGAATATTTAGCTGATTAAGACAATGTGGATGATTTTTATTCTTATTTTATTCTAACATTTTAATTATTCTATTGTTACTGCTTATTTGCACCAAAGAACCAAAGCAAATTCCTAGTGTATACCTGATACACCTATCAATAAACAAAGATTCTGATTCAGAATGAGGCTTCTCCGAGCGAGACGGATCAAGCAAATGGTAAAGAAAAAAGTTGAATTTCTCTGTAGGGTCCTTTCCATAATGTTGTCAGACACTAATAATAACAATCTGAGCCTGTCAGTGGTAAAAACAAGCACTTTTAGTGGACGTAAACTGATAGTGGACCAGCTTCAGAAAGTGTCGTCTCCATTAGTCACTTCGACATAAATCATGGAAAAATAGGGTCCTGGTTGAAAAATACCAAAGTTATCCTTTAAACTAGAAATTAAATTGGTCACAATCGGTCACACTCTCTACATCACTTTTCAGTCTTTTTGCAAGTGAACATATGGATTTGTAAAACACAACCAATCTTGCACTCCATGCAAACTAAAGCAACTAATATCGGCATCTCGCACATTAACAGTGAACTGTATCTTACCCGATGGCTCCGATCCTGAGGCCAATCTTCTCCTCCTCATCAGGGTGACAGCAGGTTGAGACCCAGGTTGGTGCCCAGGTTGGTGCAGGGACTCTTGGCTGCTTCTCTGACTGATATTCTCAGTCTGAAGAGACACAATAAAGTTTTTTTAGAAAAACAACACATGCTGGTAAAATGCTTGTCTTTACTTTAATCCTGTGCAGATGAGGACGTCTATAAGGACTAGCTGTCTCTCACCTGGCCTGCATGCTTGGCCTCTTGTCCCTCTTCTCTCCTGCGACAAACCTCTGATCTGAGTCCCTCTACCTCAGCTCTGAGAGCCACCAGTTGGTACAGGGACAAAGCTGAAAGAGAGGAGGAGGTGACAGCAGCTAACGTCAGCAGGAAAACTGGCCAGGACAGCCTCCCTTCACCTGTCCTTTGTCCAGTCCCAGGCTTCACACCTGCCAAAACTGCCATCGCGGGGCCCATATAATCTCCAGGGAGCTCACACTGGCAGCATGACTAGTCTGAGGCCTCAACTACACTGACTCTCTTCTGACAGAATGTGGATGTTTGCTTGTCATCAATGTTGTCTCTAGAGCCTCTAGCTTGACCTTAATGCCTGTCTAAAAGCTCCACTGACTTCCTTAACTCTCGTTTTGTCCTTCAGTAGCCGGTTCCAGATAAGTCTGAGGGACTACGCAGAGCAAATACTGTACAAAAAAGGGCAAAACTGCTTCCCCTCTACTGTTCCGCTCAGCTAACCACACTCACAGCTTCCTGCCAGACCAGCAGCCCTGACAAGCCTCTCCCCCCTTTCTCTTTATCTTGCTCTTTAAAAACGATGAAACACATCACTGTTACAGAGTGGAAACAGGAAGGATGGGTCAGCAGTTTGGATGAGTGACAGCCTGGTAGGGAAATAGAGAGAGAGAGAGGAGAAATAAACATTATTAATGAAAACGTTACATTTTAATTTGACAGCTAGAGGAGCCAAGAAAAGAAGGAAGTACAAAACTGACTTGAACGGCAACATAAAATGGCAAAACAAACAAACTGCAATTCCCAGAATAAAAAAAGTGAAGTGACTCCAGGTTACAAGAATTAATTAAAATAAAATAACGGTTACATAAACAAAATTTTAAAAAAAAGAAAGCGAAGCAAAAAAAAAACCTAACAAGACAAACAATTTCAATGTATCAATTTATTGCATGTTACAGTACAGAAAATAGAAAGTGAAAATGTGTGCTTACAAAAGAAGTTGTTGACATTGTTTTGAAATAGAAAAAAAACAAAACAAGTAAAATGGAAAAACCCCTCAAACCTCAAACTGACTGCTTCACACTGAAGATAAAGATGAATCATTCAGATGTCTGACTGTTCAGATAGTCATGGTAGATGTACACAAATAATGTCAACACTGTGCAGGTCCGTTACAGAAATTTGTCAGCACTCAACGTAATCTCATGCCAGCTTGCAAATGCCAAATTTGAAATTATGCCAACACTTTCAACATCATTCATTCCACTCTATTAACAATCATAAGAACATATACAAATATGTCCCATAGTGCATTTGAAGAATACCTGGCAGATGATTTTATTTATTATAAAAATGAAGAGACATTCGGTTTGATTCCATTTCTTTTCATCGACAGTGTTGGACAATAACACTACATTTGGCTAGGATAGAAAAACGCAATATTCTAGTTATTATTGACTTTGCTTTAGGCCAGCCATCAAAACAATAAATCAAGTGAATGATGACAAGTTTCTACGTCTTTTCTTGAATGAACAGATGGCGCAATGCAAACTAACAGCAGAAGTGTGTCAAACAAAGCCTGTGGAACAAAATGAGTGTATAATCACATGGTTGAAGTGGGATTGCACAACACATGATGGGATGAATGGAACTCAGTTTATGGATTTGATATAATGCAAAAAAATATCTGAAACTGTTCTGTGCAACTGGTGGCAAAAAGTCACACAAAAAAGGGAGAAAAGACCATCTGTACATTATTTCTTGTAAAGCACACTTGTTAATTTAAGAGCACAATTTACATTCATAGTAGCCTTTAGACCATTTTTCAAGTTCACATTGACACAAACAAATTTGGTCTTTTGATGTTTGTTAAATTTTGTTAAGCATACTGTTTAGAAAAACAGTAGAATATGGCTATGGAGATCTGTATTCAAATGGCTTTAATACCACTGCAGTGCAGCATGCTGCATTTGGAAAGCAAGTGCAGATAACAGTGTTTGAATCGTCAGGCTCTTCTCTACCCCCTGGAAGACGTGCAGGAAAGGTTAATTAGCTCATTAAAAGCCCTCCAAGTGAGTAAAGCCATTGTGCCACATAAGCATGGGGTGAGACGAGAACCTAGAATCCTCAGATTAACAATTATGGTGCTGATAATAGCAAACAAATCATCACAACATTTGATTAAAAATGCTCACACTTTATTTTTAGTTCTTAAAAGAATGGGTTCAGGTTGTTTTCAAGACTGGCTTAATACAATACTCACATATGTATGTATGCTGACAGAGTAATTGGTCGTTGTATTTGTTCTTCCTGTCTCGAGTTGCAAAGGGGCGGAATGTCCGGTAAATTTCCACAGTTTCAATTTAAAAATTGTGAAATTATTGATTTTTTTGGGGGGTGGCATGGCATGTTTTGGCTAAAAATAAGCCCATTTAATTGAATTACAGCACACTCTTGCATCACATGTACAGATCATTTACCAGTATTCTTAAATAGTGTTTCAATAAAATTATAACCCTATGCATGCACATGTGCAGCCCATACTACTGCACTGTCTGAGCCAAATATAAGTCTGGATTATATTACTGGAGAACATATTTATTTTACAATATTTCAGTTAACCAGTAGCTGAAAGCAAAATACACAGTTTATACCTTGTTAACACCTTCTGTTCATTTTTGCTAGCTAACTGTTACTATGTGGGGATATCATTTTAACCCCAAATTTGCACACAGTCCACATTGTCAAATTTTAGCTAGTTAACTCACCACTTGGCCCATTTCATATTGTATGTATTTGATAAATGAAATAATCTATTTGGCAAATTAATGGATAATGTCTGCATATAATATGGTAAAATGGTTGTTTCTATCTGCAAATGACATGATAAATAATGTCTGAGCAAATACTATATTTCCATTTTATTCCTGTTAATTCCCATGGAAAGTTTCCACCTTGAATATACCTTTTGCAACCCTATTCCTGTCTATACTGGCCATTAAGAAATCCTTTCCTAGTGTGATTAGCGTGCAAGAGACGGGGGACAAAATCCCGTACTTAATATGAGACTTCACTCTGAGTTAGACAAAATAAGAGTCTTTCTAAACAAAATCTCTCCTTTGTTCAGTGTGTATTTCCTTGTTGATCTGGGTGGAAGAACAGTAACACAAAGAGGACATATTCTACTTAATAAGACTTTACCTTAGAAAATGCCTACTTGATTTATCTTACTCAGACTGCTGAAGCTTCATATTAGCTTCTGCTCATCTTTGGAATACTTTTTTTTGGATAAAAATGGGGGACTGGATTTTGTCCGTTAGATTATCTTGGCTTTACATTGCAAATGATCATGTTCAGTATCCATACGGAGTGGAAGATTACAGCGACCGATAACATTTCAGCGTACATATGGGCATGTGTTAAAGTGTTGCACTAAGATAGACTTAAAGAAATCTGAACCAATCCTTTAAAAACAAAACCACACACACAGAGCAAATGCTCTTTACCAAACTACAGGAGCCAACGTTGCCAAATAGCAACTTAACTGTAAAAGTTATCCTGTGTGCTAGTTGCGTTTGAACCGGAAGCAGTAACGGGGAGAATATCTTGTAGATTATCCAAATCGCACTGAAACAGAAGTAGTTTGACAGGAAATAAAATTTCAAGAGGTTGTTTTTGATAGTTACAAACATGTCAACGTTATCTTACTGACCACTTCATCTCAGCACTCAACACTTTTTTTCAGGCTGAATATCATTATTCAGCAGCACAAGTTTTTATGCTATTTTGCCAGACAAAATTTTCAAGGGTATAAATATTAATCACTACAATGTCATGTCATGCTGAGCTGTTGCAAGGGCTCTAAATATTAATGATCCTCACCAAAAGCTTAGAGAAAAAACATCCTTATGCTCCTCAAAGTATTGCTCAGAAGATGTTAGCGTACATAACTCAACACTCGGGTAAATCTGAACAAAAATAAGTGCAATGTAACGTATTAAAGATATATACAGTATAGGCCTACATATTATCAGTGTCTCATTTTGTATATCAGAAGAAGTGTAATTTGAATTCCAGTAGTAATCAGTCTTCACTGTGATATTATAGGTCCTCATATGGTCATTATACTGTGAGCAATTGTTTCAGTTTTCATAATTAATTTCAGTAGACCCATTACAGCAAATCTCTTGTGGTTGTGACAGAGTGGGCATGTATGCTCTGGCTTCATTCATTTATGGTCATAAATACATGCATTCATAGCTGCAACACGAAAGAAGCCATGAGGGCATTGTTACCCTCTCTTAAACCCTTGAAATAGTCAAATAATTTGAACAAATATGTTACATTTACAGAAAGTGAAAAGGTAGAAAGAGTGAAATAAAATAGAAACCCAGACAAAAGCATAAAAAATGTACATTCTTTCCAAAAATCAATGAAGTCCATCCAATCAATTTACGTGACAGCCTTCGCTTACTCCAGCCCATAACCTGTAGTCAACAGTCAGTCCCTGACCGTTTATTTCAGATAATGGTGACACTAGAGGACGGCTGAGCGCTCTCCTCGTGGGCGTGGCTCTTCATCAGGTCTTTCATGAACTGCTCCAAAGCAGCGAAGTAGCCCTGACACTGCCATGTGTCGTTGTGCGTGCCCTCTGGAAAGATAGCTAGGCGTTTAGTCCGTGCAGGAGACAGTTCATATAGTTGCTTCATCATGACTGGAGGGATAAGCTGGTCCGACAGACCAGACACAAACAGCGAGGGCATGCGGCACAGCGCCACCTGTCGGTAGGAGAGGAACTGATTCCTATAGCACCACAAGGGCAGCAGGCGCATGGGCATGAAGGAGAAGAGTGTCGCTGCCATGTGGGGGATGCTGAGGAAGGTGTTTTCAACAATAATGGCTGCTACGCGGTGAGGGTTGACTGACGCCAAGCGCACAGCCACAGCACCCCCCAGTGAGCGGCCAAATAGTACCACCTTTGTCTTATCCAGATCAGGACGGGTCATGACATAGTCCAGTGTGGCCTCGGCATCCAGGTACAGCCCGTCCTCACTGGGCTCACCCTCACTCTTTCCATAGCCACGGTAGTCCACCAGCACCACGTTGGCTTTCAGATTGACCAGCATGAGCAGGGCGTTTGGCACCCTGTGACCAATATTACCTGCATTACCATGGAAATAAAGGATGGTAGGTGGAGCAGAGGAGGTGGGGCTGCTTTGATTGCCAGGGGTGACTCCAGGAGGTGTGTCGCCTCCTGTGTAGCGAAGCAGGATGAGGTTGAGCTTCACGCCGTCCTTGGTGCGTATGTACACATTCTCATGAGGGATTCCTGTTGGCATGGGAACATAAAGGCGAGAGGAGGAGGGCTGGTCAGGGAAGTAGAGGAGCACGTCCTGAAATTTGTAGAGGATGCCCGCCACAGAGGCTAGGATAAGAGCTAGGAGAAAGAATCCTCCGTACAGGTGGAAGGTAAGGATGAGGGCCAAAAGGGAGACTCGACAAGCACCCCAGGACCAGGAGGCCAGAGTCAGGGTACAACGCTCCATCGCCCCCCACAGCCTCCAGGGCTTCTCCATGGCTACACAAGAGCTGAGTCACGCGACGCACACTCTGCAAATACAGAGAGAGAGCCAAAGAAAGAGTACAGGGGAGAGAAGAGAAAGTTGAATATAATTGTACATGATCAAGGAAAGGATTTAGAAAAACATCTTAAGTTTCAGTCAATCTAAAAAGAAATGGTCTGACAAGAAACCCTAATTATTTAATTAATTAGATCCAGAACATGTGGCCAGCATCAGCACATACTAATGGACATTAAGTTCATTATCAATTAGCCAATTTGTTGGTTTATTTAATAAAGAATAATGACAAATACCCATCACAGCCCAAAGAGATGGTTACAAATGCTTAGTCAATCTAACAATGTAAAAACCTAGATTCAAATGATGTCAATAAGAGGAAAAACAACAAATTCTCATATTTGAGAATATAACTGACAATAACCTGATATTTAAGGTGGAATTTCATTTACTCATTTCATTCTCACTGTGCAATATAATTTTCCACTTGTGCAATTTTGATAAGTCTTTTTATTATCAATACTGTATATACTGCTCCTATCTTTATACTTCCTTCTATTTAAATGGTTCATATTTTGTTACACTTTGTTTAGCTCTTTTTTTACTGTGTTAGCTGATGCATCTTGTTTTTTGCACTATCCCTTTTGCTGCTGTAACAATGCAAATTTCCCCACTGCAGGACTAATAAAAGGAATATCTTATCTTATCTTATAACTATTGAATATCTGGTATATTTATGCCAGAAATGACTGATATTCAAAATGTCCAGCCATTATTGTTTGTCCAAACAGTGGATGCACTCAATGAGGTTTGAGGACTGCAGTCCTGTTCTATTCATATGCCATATAGTAATAGGTGTATATTGAAAGGTAAATACTGACAAGTACAGTCTGTTACAGACACGCCCGTTTAGGTGTATATCAGATGTGTTGAGCTAATTCAAGGGCTGGTGGGCTAGATGAACTGAAAACACCCAGCTTTACCTAACCAGGTGTGGCCCAGAGTAGAAACAGATGTTAACTAGCAAGTATGCAGTTGTGGGGCTCAGAAATGCACCACCAATAATAAATGCATGTTGCTGGGTAGAAATGAGGATACATTTTAATAGATATTACAAGACTGAATAATGTCTTGACCCCACCCAGAGACAAGGAAGAGATGATGACAGCTGCTGGAAAACACCTAACAGTTAGCTACCACTAACAAGACAGTTAGGACAGGTATGTTAATGTTAACCAGATAACGTTAGACGTTACCAATAGATATCGTTTTTAATCACTCCACACAGCCAGGTCCATAAAATAATAAATAATACTAAGAAGCAACCTATTTATGGACTGTCAAAACGAGCTGCTTCTGAGACGGCGAGCCAGGCTTTAAAGCTTTAGCTATAAACAAAACCCGAGGAGCCTCTTTTATATATAACTTTACTAAAAACAGCTGACATTAGCTAGTTAGCTTAGCTTAGCTAGCCACCTAGCTGCTCTCCGGTTGGTTAGCATGTAGCTTCAGTACTCACCCTCCTCTCATCGTTTCATCGCTTCATGGATGTTTCACTAAACAGTAACACGCAGACAGCTCGGTCTCTGTCATGCAGCTCTGGAGAGGTTAGTTAAAGTACAGTGAGAGTTGAACTGAGAAACGGGAGGTGAACACTCAGCAGGAACCGGCAGGCTAGCTACACAGCTGTTAGCGTTAGCGGTACTAGTGTGGGTGTAACACTCTTAAGTTCCGTGTTGGGCTCACAGCAGCGCAAGAAAGGTTCCTTCTTCTTCTTCTTCTCTCGGTTTCTGGCGGATCGCAACCAACTTTAAGGTGCATACCGCCACCTACTGTACAAGAGTGTGTAACATCATGTCATTTGCTCTTTACTCCTACTCTTAAATTCTATCCACCAATCCTGTGTCTCTTAAGAACATTAATAATGCCTTCCTGGTGCCTTCAACCCCCTCACCCTCTGTTCCCAGTATCCCCATCAGATCCCAATCCCGTCCCTCCTCTCTGACTTGGTCCTGTAGTCTTTTTCTTTCAGCCTCATACTTTTTACATTGAATTAGGATATGCTGCACATTTTCTTTAACACCACAATCCCCACACTTGTCACTGTTCCTTTTCCCCATTAAAGCCAAAGTGTCAGTCTGAGTCTTGTTATGATGATTTCCTCCCTTCTGTTCCTTTCTTTATACGTCTTTGTTATGACCGACTTTTGTATTTTGAAATATCTCCTTCCTTTCTGGTGTCTCCTCCCATCTTTTCTGCCATATCTCAACTCCTTTCCTTTTAATCACAGCTTTTCCTTCTCCTTTCCCAAGTAAAACTGGTACTGTGATGTCTTTTTGCAGTGAAGAAAGGTTCCTTCTTCTTCTTCTTCTTCTTCTTCTTCTTTGAAGTTTACCAGCAGTTGGCATCCTAAGTGTTGCAATACTGCCATCTTCTGGAGTTAGTTAAGTCATACAGTGTCCGGTTTGACAGGTTTTCTCCCATCAGTCCTCCCCTTAGGTGGCTGATTAAACATCCTTTAAACCAAGAGTTCCTGGTCCTCAAACTACTATTTGTATTATAAAACTTTTCAACCTAAATACTTCAAGATTCAAGACTCAAGATTCAAGATGTTTATTGTCACGCCGGTTATACAAGTACAATTGTGTGAAATGCTTTTTGCTGGGAAGCTCCATTAAAAAAAACCAAGTTATATTATAATTATAAAAGGAAATACTTTGTACAAGGCATATTAAGAACATCTACAGGCATATTAAGAACATATACAGGCATATTAAGAACATATACAGTATATACAGTATAAGATGTATGATTGAGGTATTGCACTTGTTTATTGCACTTTTTGTGTGAGAAGGTGTCCTATGAATTATCTATTTAAAAGTCTGATGGCCTGGCTACTTCAGACCTGTTTCATATTGATGAAGAGAAACACATTTCAATTTGAGTCATGTTAAGATAAGATGACATAAAATTAGATAATCCCTTATTAGTACATTTAATGTAGATACCACTGATATATCTTTAAACAGAGGGCGATTTTATTCAAATTGCATTTGGACTCAACTTGGCAGAATGTATAATCTAATTTATATTTCAAGTAATTGATCTTAAAAGCTTTCAGAAAATGAATAGTAGCAAGATTGGCATAGTCCTAATAAATCCAGATATTTAAATTTATCAGTCCAAAGCGGACTTTCAGTAAGTGCTTCAGCTTAAAAATAATGAACATATTGCTGTGTGTCACAATCATATCAGAGTTTCTGTTGGCCCAAAGTTAACATGGGTGGAATTAATGTACACAATATGCTTATTTTATTGGCGCAAATGGTCCCTATCGGTACATATGCACTTTTCAATGATAGGGCACAATTTTATAATTTATAGCAAATTAATGAGCGTGCTGTTCTGTGTTTCCTGTACTGTGTGACTATATGAATTTCCCCCTGCAGGATAATAAAGTTGACCTTTGACCTTTGACCTATGGCTATTGTTAATGTAGGCCTAGTCATTTTTATCTCCATTTTTTTCTTTCCTCCCCCATTCCTCACAACACCCACTCTATTTTTAATCAAATGTAAATGTATTCCTCTTATCTCCTGATCTCAGTGCTGTTGCCACTCTTTATTTTTCTTCCATACAATGCCTTTTCCCTCTGATTTTTAAAGGTCAATATGGATGTCTGCTTTATTAACTGCTTGTTTGTCTAGTTTGTCCCGTATGAGCAGGAACCCAAATTTATATGACCTCAGTGCCCTGTTTTATTACTCTTGAATAGCCATATATTGCCATTATTTGATAGTAAGTCCTTGTGATTAGCTACTGGATGCACATGACTTAATTCTGGACACAGCATTGACTAAGTCACCACATACAGACATTTGTTTGGTTTAATTTGACCATCAAAATAGGAACTGAAACTGCAGAACCTATATTATCTGGATCTTTGGACCCATCTGTAAAAACCTACATATAATCTGTATATTTACATTCCTTATAACTATAAATCAAACTAACAAAATCTGCCCTTTTATTTGAAGTAATTCCAAATCTACCAACAAAGTTTAAAGTAACCACACAGGGATTATAGGCCATATCACAGTTGAACAAAACTCCTTTTCATATAGGCTACTCTCAAGTCTCTCGCTGCGGCATCTCCTGTCTAGCCAAATTTACATTGATATTAGTGGTTTCTCCCTTTCCCAGCAGGACCTTAGCACTTTTTTTGGTTGTTTGACTATATCCATGACTTCTCAAATTCATCCAATAGTTCATTAGGAGCTGTTTTCTGCATAAACACGGGGCATTTCTCCTGTCTCCATTTGTAGGGCATACAGAGGTGAAGTTCTTACTGCTTCTACGCTCAGAGCCCAGGCCTGGATCACATCTAATCCTCCAAGTACACTTTCTGACACAGATCCATAAACTACCCTCCCATAATTTATCCATGATCTAAATACATGTATATATTTGAAGGATGCAAAATCAGCTCCCAAATCCAACCCTTCGGACCATTTCATCACATTTACAACTTCTTTTTACACTAATCCACAATGTTTTGAATGTGTTCTCTCCATGATAATCCAGAGTCAAACTACAGGTTGCTCCAAGTAATGTCTCAACTGTCTCAAAATTATTTCCACACAGTTTCGCTAAAAAATATGGGCAGCACTCTTTTAAACAGTGTTGCAGCGGGTTGAAATATCATAATTAAGAGAGCAGCAACCACTACTAATGTCTCATATCAATCATATAATATCTATAACGTTGTGTCACACACAATACTGCACGCTGGGTGTTAAAATCAGTGGTCTGATGATCTGAAATTGAGCAATCACCATTACATGTGCTATTCTATTTTTTTCCCACCAGGTGCTGCTCTTGTAAAGAAAATAATCTAGAAAATCCACTAAGTGAAGGTACATTTTACAGGTTAAAAGTAAAAAGTAGTATAGGACTGGTTCGTTTGCGCGTGCATGTGAAATGCGCGTGCGCGCGCGCGCGCGCGCACGTGTGTGTGTGTGGGGATACAGGTGAACCCTTGGTGACCCTGGTGTCCTTTTTGTAACCCTAGGGCTGATGTTAATTATTGGTAGTTGTCCAAAGGTGTCTGCTGTAAGGTGTTATCAGTTGCTCCACAACAAAAAAGAAAGACCCCATCCTGTGGATCCTGATGCAGATAAAAAATACAGTTGTATCCCAATATGTGTCTTTTATTACAGTATCATTAAAAGTTCAAACAAACCCTGCTTCCTGTGACCAAATGTTTTTGCTTTTTGGTGTTTCCACAGAAGACCCATACTGTTGATCCTGAGTCAGATAAAAAAAAAAAGTCGGTTGTATCCAAGATGTTATCAGTTGCTCAGTAAACAAAAGAAGACCCCCTCCTGTGGATACTGGTTCAGTGAACAAAACACAGTTGTATCCCTATATGTGAACTCCGTTGTATCCAAGAGGTGTCTTTTTTATTACAGTATCATTAAAAGTTCAAACAAAGCCTAGTGTGCTGTGGTCAAAATGTTTATGGCTTTTGATGCTGTGGTGGTTGGTACTGTTTGCAGGCTATAGCAGCATGGATCCTGTAACCATATGTTTGTTTGTGAGAGGGTGTATGGATTAGCGTTGTTCGTAGTCGATATTAACATGTATCCAGGACAAATGGTGTGAGAAGGGAAGTATGTCATCTCCTTCATGTCATCTCCTAAAATTCTTTATGAGATGTATCTGTGAGAGGGGGTGGGGTATGGGGTGGTATTGTTTGTAATAGATATCAGCATGTATCCAGGGACAAATGGGGTGGATGTGAGCGGGATGGGGGTCATCTCTTGTATGCCATCTCCTAAAATTCTTTAGGAGATGTATCTGTGCTGTAATGATTTGTTAACATTTTAAATTGGTAGATGTGTGTTAGTACACCACTAATTTTGCTTGTAGTCATCTCCCAAAAAAAAAAAAGCGGTGCAATGTCGGTAGAGTTACAATATAGTGGGTTTTTAAAAAAAAAAAAAAAATGTATGTAGTGTGAATGGGGCAACCTCAAGGCCTGTCAACCATGCGTATTCATGAGATGTCACTAGCTCCATCTTTTACCTACACTTTGTGTATATAGTCAGCATTCAGCTGAGGTCGTGTTTACCAAACTTCACAACTTTTGAAGAGGACGCTTTTCCTAACGCCACTCTTGCATTTTGCACATTAGGTACAGTGTTCTTTTCTTTGGATGCTTCATTTTTGGCGTCTGTGAACATAGAGCTGATGTGACTTGCCAAAAAGCCCCAGTTTTGTCTCATCTGTCCAAAAGACATTCTCCAAGAAGCTTTGTGGCTTGTCAATATGCATTTTGGCATATTCCAGTCTCACTTTTTTATGATTTGGTGTCCTCCGGGGTTGTCTGCCATTAAGTCCACTTTGGCTCAAACAGGAGAAAATGGCTCATGGACTACTACTAAAACACTATGAATACTATAGAACTAACTAGCATTGTTAGAAAAATAATTATTAATGGGACAAATTTCTTGGGTATTTTAGCGTGCGATCAACTGCCTAAACACATCAGGCTGCTTGGAGATGGTCTTATAGCTTTTACCTTTAACATGCTTGTCTATAATTTTCTTTCTAATCTCCTGAGACAACTCTCTCCTTAGCTTTCTGTGGTCCATGTTCAGTGTGGTACACACCATGATACCAATGTTTAATGTGCCCCTATGGTCAAATTATTTTCAATCTTTTCTAGGGGTACCATCATTTTGTCCAGGCCAGCTTCATTAGTTTGTTTTTTTTAAATGATTCTGAACCAAAATTCAAAAACATTAGCTGATTTTCATTAGTTCATTTTCAATACATTTTTATTTATTATTACTTTTTTGTCAGTTTCAAGTTATTTCGGTGACCATTGTTTTTTTTTATTCTTTCTTTAACGGAAGGGTACCAACAATTTTGACTGTGTGTAGATACACACAAACACACACACACACACACACACACATACAGTATATACATATGTCTATATCCACACCCGCTTACATATAGATATCCACTTAGACACAGCCAATGTTTAATGTGCCCCTATGGTCAAATTATTTTCAATCTTTTCTAGGGGTACCATCATTTTGTCCAGGCCAGCTTCATTAGTTTGTTTTTTTAAATGATTCTGAACCAAAATTCAAAAACATTAGCTGATTTTCATTAGTTCATTTTCAATAAATTTTTATTATTACTTTTTGTCAGTTTCAAGTTATTTCAGTGACCATTTTTTTTTTTTATTCTTTCTTTTAACGGAAGGGTACCAACAATTTTGACTACGTGTGTAGATACACACACACACACATATAGTATATACATATGTCTATATCCACACCCGCTTACATATAGATATCCACTTAGACACATTCGCTTACACAGTTATCTATTCTATTTTACAGACAAAAAAAAAAAAAAAGGACATATTTACATCCCTTTAGTTGACCTTTTTGTCAACATTACTTATTAATTAATTTTGTTTAACTCCAATCCTCACCCTGACTCAAAGTAGCCCACCCATGATCAAAAATGATATTCTGTTCTTTTATTTCTATTAACATCCCTCTCAAGAACCCACTGATGTTTCAAAAACATTTTGAAATGTTCAGTGTTTAACTGTTGTCTTTTTATAGCTTTAAATATAAATGCTTTCCCCATCGTAATGATGATGTTGTTCAGGTCTTTTCCTTTTTTTTTTTTTCATCACCCCTTAAATCACCAAACATTATAGATAAAGGACAACTATAGAAATTTGATTTTGTAGACTGAGATCCACTTTTTCAACGTTAATCCAAAATAATGCAACTTCCTTACAATACCAAAAATAAATGAATGTCTGACTCCTCTTCCTCCTCACACAATCTACATATGTCACCTTGTTGGATGCCCCATTTTAATTTTTTTTAGCATTCTCTTAGTAGGCAAGAATTTGTAGATTAGTTTTAGTTGTAAAATTCTAATGGAGACATCAAAAGAAGTTGTGTAAATACATGCATATACTTTCCTCCATGGGATACATTTGTCTAACAAATATCCCCATTTTTGACTGGATAGCTACTGGTGTAGCAGAAATGTGTTTAAGTTGCATGTATAACTGATATATTTTCTTGTTTATTTTTGTCTTATTCATCCATGTTGTGTCCTTAATGTAGGGGTAACATGCCACTTGTTTTGTACATAATAATAGCTTCCTTTTCCAGATCTGAGGTATAGCTGCACAGAGTTGATTAAATGTAAAAAGGTCACAAACATTACCGTATACTATTTTAAATTCATCATAAGTCTTGATTTCGCCCCCACTATTCAAGAGGTCATTTATAAATAATATTCCTTTTTTCAAACATTGATTCAATAAAGATACGGTGATCATTAATCAAAATATTTCTATTATACCACAACACTTGGCTCTGGATTTCATAACTTCACACTGGTTGATGATATTGGTATTGAAACCAACTGACTATGGCCTCGTCCAAAAAGCCGGATAAGTATGGAAATGACTTTCTCTTTAATATAGTGAACTGAAAAGCAGTTAACTGGAGGTAAGGATAGAGTTCTTTGTGGAACAGAGGATGAGCAGACCTCAATCATTTTGCTGAAAACCACTGCAGATTTAAGATACATTTTGGTATAAGGGATGCTTTTAGTGCAAAGTTGAGTGCCTTAAGGTTTAACAATTTAAGTCCACAGTGTTTGTAATCATTATACAGATAAGCTCTTTTAATTTTGTCAGGCTTCCAACCCCATATGAAATTGAACACATTTTGCTCATATTTTTTAAACAGCTCCTCTCCTGGGGTAGGTAATGACATGAGGATATAGATAAACTGAGGAATCACTAAGGAATTTATCACGGTTATTTTTTTCCATATAAAGTTAAGTTAGTCATTCCCCAAACTTTTTAATTTTCTGTCTAATGTATGTAGCTTTCTATCAAAGTTTTCCTTCGTGATAAGGTCCATGTCTTTAGGGATATGTATACCAATGACATCTATTGGGCCATCTGACCATTTTAGTGGGCAGATTACTATAGATATTAAAATTTGTACCTTTCAGAGATCCAATTCGCAGCACAGTACATTTATCATAGTTAGGTTTTAGTCAGGAAATTACTGAGAAGTTATTCAACTCTTTAACTAATGCAGTAAAGGATGCAACATTTGGTTGATTTTGAAAGTTTACATCGTCCGCATACATTGATATTTTTGATTCCAAACTATTTATTCTCAAACCTTCTATGTTGTTATTCATTCTTACTTTTTGTGCTAAGATTTCTATAGCTATAATAAATAGATACGCAGACAGTGGACATCCTTCTTTCAATCTTCTATATTGCTTAATTGTTTCAGAAAAAAAATATTGTTTATTATTTTACACTTTGGATTACTATACATTACTTTTTATCCAACTAATTAAAGAGTCTCCAAAGTTAAAATATTCTAAACATTTATAAATAAAATCCAAACGTACTTTATCGAAAGCTTTCTCAAAGGCAGCAAAAAAAAAAAAAAAAAAAATGAAAGCAGAGGTTTTTGTTGAGTCATAATATTCAATTATTTCAATTATTTGTCTAATACTGTCACTGATAGATCGACACTGTAAGAAGCCACACTGATCTGGATGAATAATATTGGGCAGTACTAGTTTTAATCTGTTTGCAAGACATTTGGCTAATATTTTAGCATCGTTACATTGTAGTGTGATTGGCCTCCAATTCTTTAGAGTAGTGGGATCTTTATACCTTCCACCTGAATCTTGTTTCAATAATAGTGAGATTAAACCTTCCTGTTGAGTTTCTGTAAGTTGTTTTTTGCTATATGACCAGTTGAAGGTGTTCAGCAAAGGTGTTTTAACAGACTCATAGAAGGTTTGATAAAAGTTTACAGGTATGCCATCGGCTCCTGGACTTTTTACCTTTTTCAAAGGAGTTAATAGCTGGATGTAATTCCATCCAGCGTAATAAGTCCCTCACAAGATTTTTTTCTTTCTCTGTTAACTTTACGGTATTATCGTCTTGAGAATTGGGGCTAGTATTTTGAGGCAATAAATCCTCTGGTGGGCTCTGTAAGGAGTACAATTTTGAAAAATAATTATGTTGTACCAGCAAAATTTCCCTTGGTTTTTTCAATGATTTTATTTCCTACTATAAGCTTCAAAACATTTTTCTTTACAGTGTTTTTATACTGCAGATTTAAAAAATATTTGGTTGATCTCTCCCGATTTTTCCAGCCATTCTATTCTATTTCTCAAATATGATACGTTGGCTTTCTCTGCACATAGTCTTTCTAACTCTCTTTCCTTGTGCTCAAGATTGTCCAGTAGAGCTTGTGACACATTTGTATTATTGTCTACCCGTTCTGTTAAATCTTCTATCTCAGCTATCAATATTTTTTCTGTCTCCAAACGATTTTTATTTTTCCTTGAGCTGTATTGAATGCAGTGTCCCCTTAAGGTGTATTTTAAAAGCATCCCATATAATCAAAGGATCCGCTGTATCATTATTCACTACAAAGAAATCTTTTATGAATTTGTTTGTTGTATCTATAAACTCTTTATCCTTCAATAGCTTCTGATTTAATTTCCAGTATCCTGGACCCCTATGAAACGTTGTGGTACAAATGCTCAAGGTTATAAGATGATGATCTGACCTAAATCTCTCTTTAATCTCGACTTTATTCATTTTTGGAGTCAAAGAAAATGATGTTAAGAAATAATCTATTCTGCTAGCCTGATTTCCTCGTCTCCATGTATATCTTGTTTGCTTTGGATTTCGCAATCGCCATATGTCAATTAAATCTAGTGAGGTCATGAGGCCAGAAATAGCATTATATGCTCTAGAATGATAATTCTTAGTTTGTATGCCTTTTCGATCCAGATCTACATCCAACACAGTGTTGTAGTCTCCTGTCATTATCAAATTTTTTATCATGTAGTTTTTCTTTTCTTGCAACATGTTGAATATATCTTGAAAGAAGAGTGGATCATCAGAATGAGGTGCATACAGATTTACTAATACAAATTCTAGGCTATCCACCAATATATCTTGTATAATATATCTACCTGCTTGATGTATTATTGTATCTTTGACCACAATATCTACTTCCTTTTTATACATTATCATTACAACTTTAGAATTTGAGCATCCGTGTGAAAAGTATATGTTATCCCCTCCACTCTGTTTTCCATTTAATCTCATACAGTTGGGTAGAGTGAGTCTCTTGTAAACAAAATATATCATAGTTTTTATCCGTAAGCCAACTAATAAAGTGTCCCCTTTTCTTCCTATCAGCTAAACCGTTACAGTTGAAGCTTGATATTACTAACTTAGACATATTTGATCTTCAGTGGATTCTATACTTTCATGATTCTTGAAAAAAAAAAAGGATGGAAATAATAATAGTGACACCAAAACAACGGGAAGGGGCTGAAAATATTTCCTGTTTCTTCCATCCTCTGATGATATATTTTCTATTGTCATATTTCTCTCCCTTTTTAAATAGCGTCTAAGAGAAACATTTTACTATAACAAAACATCCAATCCCAATTTATGAGCGCAAAACTAAGAACAAAAGATCATCAATGCAGAAAATAAAAAAATGATGATCTTTTGTTCTTAGTTTTGCGCTCATAAATTGGGATTGGATGTTTTGTTATAGTAAAATGTTTCTCTTAGACGCTATTTAAAAAGGGAGAGAAATATGACAATAGAAAATATATCATCAGAGGATGGAAGAAACAGGAAATATTTTCAGCCCCTTCCCGTTGTTTTGGTGTCACTATTATTATTTCCATCCTTTTTTTTTTTCAAGAATCATGAAAGTATAGAATCCACTGAAGATCAAATATGTCTAAGTTAGTAATATCAAGCTTCAACTGTAACGGTTTAGCTGATAGGAAGAAAAGGGGACACTTTATTAGTTGGCTTACGGATAAAAACTATGATATATTTTGTTTACAAGAGACTCACTCTACCCAACTGTATGAGATTAAATGGAAAACAGAGTGGAGGGGATAACATATACTTTTCACACGGATGCTCAAATTCTAAAGTTGTAATGATAATGTATAAAAAGGAAGTAGATATTGTGGTCAAAGATACAATAATACATCAAGCAGGTAGATATATTATACAAGATATATTGGTGGATAGCCTAGAATTTGTATTAGTAAATCTGTATGCACCTCATTCTGATGATCCACTCTTCTTTCAAGATATATTCAACATGTTGCAAGAAAAGAAAAACTACATGATAAAAAATTTGATAATGACAGGAGACTACAACACTGTGTTGGATGTAGATCTGGATCGAAAAGGCATACAAACTAAGAATTATCATTCTAGAGCATATAATGCTATTTCTGGCCTCATGACCTCACTAGATTTAATTGACATATGGCGATTGCGAAATCCAAAGCAAACAAGATATACATGGAGACGAGGAAATCAGGCTAGCAGAATAGATTATTTCTTAACATCATTTTCTTTGACTCCAAAAATGAATAAAGTCGAGATTAAAGAGAGATTTAGGTCAGATCATCATCTTATAACCTTGAGCATTTGTACCACAACGTTTCATAGGGGTCCAGGATACTGGAAATTAAATCAGAAGCTATTGAAGGATAAAGAGTTTATAGATACAACAAACAAATTCATAAAAGATTTCTTTGTAGTGAATAATGATACAGCGGATCCTTTGATTATATGGGATGCTTTTAAAATACACCTTAAGGGGACACTGCATTCAATACAGCTCAAGGAAAAATAAAAATCGTTTGGAGACAGAAAAAATATTGATAGCTGAGATAGAAGATTTAACAGAACGGGTAGACAATAATACAAATGTGTCACAAGCTCTACTGGACAATCTTGAGCACAAGGAAAGAGAGTTAGAAAGACTATGTGCAGAGAAAGCCAACGTATCATATTTGAGAAATAGAATAGAATGGCTGGAAAAATCGGGAGAGATCAACCAAATATTTTTTAAATCTGCAGTATAAAAACACTGTAAAGAAAAATGTTTTGAAGCTTGTAGTAGGAAATAAAATCATTGAAAAAACCAAGGGAAATTTTGCTGGTACAACATAATTATTTTTCAAAATTGTACTCCTTACAGAGCCCACCAGAGGATTTATTGCCTCAAAATACTAGCCCCAATTCTCAAGACGATAATACCGTAAAGTTAACAGAGAAAGAAAAAAATCTTGTGAGGGACTTATTACGCTGGATGGAATTACATCCAGCTATTAACTCCTTTGAAAAAGGTAAAAAGTCCAGGAGCCGATGGCATACCTGTAAACTTTTATCAAACCTTCTATGAGTCTGTTAAAACACCTTTGCTGAACACCTTCAACTGGTCATATGGCAAAAAACAACTTACAGAAACTCGACAGGAAGGTTTAATCTCACTATTATTGAAACAAGATTCAGGTGGAAGGTATAAAGATCCCACTACTCTAAAGAATTGGAGGCCAATCACACTACAATGTAACGATGCTAAAATATTAGCCAAATGTCTTGCAAACAGATTAAAACTAGTACTGCCCAATATTATTCATCCAGATCAGTGTGGCTTCTTACAGTGTCGATCTATCAGTGACAGTATTAGACAAATAATTGAAATAATTGAATATTATGACTCAACAAAAACCTCTGCTTTCATTTTTTTTTTTTTTTTTTTTGCTGCCTTTGAGAAAGCTTTCGATAAAGTACGTTTGGATTTTATTTATAAATGTTTAGAATATTTTAACTTTGGAGACTCTTTAATTAGTTGGATAAAAAGTAATGTATAGTAATCCAAAGTGTAAAATAATAAACAATGTTTTTTTTCTGAAACAATTAAGCAATATAGAAGATTGAAAGAAGGATGTCCACTGTCTGCGTATCTATTTATTATAGCTATAGAAATCTTAGCACAAAAAGTAAGAATGAATAACAACATAGAAGGTTTGAGAATAAATAGTTTGGAATCAAAAATATCAATGTATGCGGACGATGTAAACTTTCAAAATCAACCAAATGTTGCATCCTTTACTGCATTAGTTAAAGAGTTGAATAACTTCTCAGTAATTTCCTGACTAAAACCTAACTATGATAAATGTACTGTGCTGCGAATTGGATCTCTGAAAGGTACAAATTTTAATATCTATAGTAATCTGCCCACTAAAATGGTCAGATGGCCCAATAGATGTCATTGGTATACATATCCCTAAAGACATGGACCTTATCACGAAGGAAAACTTTGATAGAAAGCTACATACATTAGACAGAAAATTAAAAAGTTTGGGGAATGACTAACTTAACTTTATATGGAAAAAAATAACCGTGATAAATTCCTTAGTGATTCCTCAGTTTATCTATATCCTCATGTCATTACCTACCCCAGGAGAGGAGCTGTTTAAAAAATATGAGCAAAATGTGTTCAATTTCATATGGGGTTGGAAGCCTGACAAAATTAAAAGAGCTTATCTGTATAATGATTACAAACACTGTGGACTTAAATTGTTAAACCTTAAGGCACTCAACTTTGCACTAAAAGCATCCCTTATACCAAAATGTATCTTAAATCTGCAGTGGTTTTCAGCAAAATGATTGAGGTCTGCTCATCCTCTGTTCCACAAAGAACTCTATCCTTACCTCCAGTTAACTGCTTTTCAGTTCACTATATTAAAGAGAAAGTCATTTCCATACTTATCCGGCTTTTTGGACGAGGCCATAGTCAGTTGGTTTCAATACCAATATCATCAACCAGTGTGAAGTTATGAAATCCAGAGCCAAGTGTTGTGGTATAATAGAAATATTTTGATTAATGATCACCGTATCTTTATTGAATCAATGTTTGAAAAAAGGAATATTATTTATAAATGACCTCTTGAATAGTGGGGGCGAAATCAAGACTTATGATGAATTTAAAATAGTATACGGTAATGTTTGTGACCTTTTTACATTTAATCAACTCTGTGCAGCTATACCTCAGATCTGGAAAAGGAAGCTATTATTATGTACAAAACAAGTGGCATGTTACCCCTACATTAAGGACACAACATGGATGAATAAGACAAAAATAAACAAGAAAATATATCAGTTATACATGCAACTTAAACACATTTCTGCTACACCAGTAGCTATCCAGTCAAAAATGGGGATATTTGTTAGACAAATGTATCCCATGGAGGAAAGTATATGCATGTATTTACACAACTTCTTTTGATGTCTCCATTAGAATTTTACAACTAAAACTAATCTACAAATTCTTGCCTACTAAGAGAATGCTAAAAAAAATTAAAATGGGGCATCCAACAAGGTGACATATGTAGATTGTGTGAGGAGGAAGAGGAGTCAGACATTCATTTATTTTTGGTATTGTAAGGAAGTTGCATTATTTTGGATTAACGTTGAAAAAGTGGATCTCAGTCTACAAAATCAAATTTCTATAGTTGTCCTTTATCTATAATGTTTGGTGATTTAAGGGGTGATGAAAAAAAAAAAAAGGAAAAGACCTGAACAACATCATCATTACGATGGGGAAAGCATTTATATTTAAAGCTATAAAAAGACAACAGTTAAACACTGAACATTTCAAAATGTTTTTGAAACATCAGTGGGTTCTTGAGAGGGATGTTAATAGAAATAAAAGAACAGAATATCATTTTTGATCATGGGTGGGCTACTTTGAGTCAGGGTGAGGATTGGAGTTAAACAAAATTAATTAATAAGTAATGTTGACAAAAAGGTCAACTAAAGGGATGTAAATATGTCCTTTTTTTTTTTTTTTGTCTGTAAAATAGAATAGATAACTGTGTAAGCGAATGTGTCTAAGTGGATATCTATATGTAAGCGGGTGTGGATATAGACATATGTATATACTATATGTGTGTGTGTGTGTATCTACACACGTAGTCAAAATTGTTGGTACCCTTCCGTTAAAAGAAAGAATAAAAAAAAAAAATGGTCACTGAAATAACTTGAAACTGACAAAAAGTAATAATAAAAATTTATTGAAAATGAACTAATGAAAATCAGCTAATGTTTTTGAATTTTGGTTCAGAATCATTTAAAAAAACAAACTAATGAAGCTGGCCTGGACAAAAATGATGGTACCCCTAGAAAAGATTGAAAATAATTTGACCATAGGGGCACATTAAACATTGGCTGTGTCTAAGTGGATATCTATATGTAAGCGGGTGTGGATATAGACATATGTATATACTGTATGTGTGTGTGTGTGTGTGTGTGTGTTTGTGTGTATCTACACACAGTCAAAATTGTTGGTACCCTTCCGTTAAAGAAAGAATAAAAAAAAACAATGGTCACCGAAATAACTTGAAACTGACAAAAAAGTAATAATAAATAAAAATGTATTGAAAATGAACTAATGAAAATCAGCTAATGTTTTTGAATTTTGGTTCAGAATCATTTAAAAAAACAAACTAATGAAGCTGGCCTGGACAAAATGATGGTACCCCTAGAAAAGATTGAAAATAATTTGACCATAGGGGCACATTAAACATTGGCTGTGTCTAAGTGGATATCTATATGTAAGCGGGTGTGGATATAGACATATGTATATACTGTATGTGTGTGTGTGTGTGTGTGTGTGTTTGTGTGTATCTACACACAGTCAAAATTGTTGGTACCCTTCCGTTAAAGAAAGAATAAAAAAAAACAATGGTCACCGAAATAACTTGAAACTGACAAAAAAGTAATAATAAATAAAAATGTATTGAAAATGAACTAATGAAAATCAGCTAATGTTTTTGAATTTTGGTTCAGAATCATTTAAAAAAACAAACTAATGAAGCTGGCCTGGACAAAATGATGGTACCCCTAGAAAAGATTGAAAATAATTTGACCATAGGGACACATTAAACATTGGTATCATGGTGTGTACCACACTGAACATGGACCACAGAAAGCTAAGGAGAGAGTTGTCTCAGGAGATTAGAAAGAAAATTATAGACAAGCATGTTAAAGGTAAAAGCTATAAGACCATCTCCAAGCAGCCTGATGTGTTTAGGCAGTTGATCGCACGCTAAAATACCCAAGAAATTTGTCCCATTAATAATTATTTTTCTAACAATGCTAGTTAGTTCTATAGTATTCATAGTGTTTTAGTAGTAGTCCATGAGCCATTTTCTCCTGTTTGAGCCAAAGTGGACTTAATGGCAGACAACCCCGGAGGACACCAAATCATAAAAAAGTGAGACTGGAATATGCCAAAATGCATATTGACAAGCCACAAAGCTTCTTGGAGAATGTCTTTTGGACAGATGAGACAAAACTGGGGCTTTTTGGCAAGTCACATCAGCTCTATGTTCACAGACGCCAAAAATGAAGCATCCAAAGAAAAGAACACTGTACCTAATGTGCAAAATGCAAGAGTGGCGTTAGGAAAAGCGTCCTCTTCAAAAGTTGTGAAGTTTGGTAAACACGACCTCAGCTGAATGCTGACTATATACACAAAGTGTAGGTAAAAGATGGAGCTAGTGACATCTCATGAATACGCATGGTTGACAGGCCTTGAGGTTGCCCCATTCACACTACATACATTTTTTTTTTTTTTTTAAAAACCCACTATATTGTAACTCTACCGACATTGCACCGCTTTTTTTTTTTTGGGAGATGACTACAAGCAAAATTAGTGGTGTACTAACACACATCTACCAATTTAAAATGTTAACAAATCATTACAGCACAGATACATCTCCTAAAGAATTTTAGGAGATGGCATACAAGAGATGACCCCCATCCCGCTCACATCCACCCCATTTGTCCCTGGATACATGCTGATATCTATTACAAACAATACCACCCCATACCCCACCCCCTCTCACAGATACATCTCATAAAGAATTTTAGGAGATGACATGAAGGAGATGACATACTTCCCTTCTCACACCATTTGTCCTGGATACATGTTAATATCGACTACGAACAACGCTAATCCATACACCCTCTCACAAACAAACATATGGTTACAGGATCCATGCTGCTATAGCCTGCAAACAGTACCAACCACCACAGCATCAAAAGCCATAAACATTTTGACCACAGCACACTAGGCTTTGTTTGAACTTTTAATGATACTGTAATAAAAAAGACACCTCTTGGATACAACGGAGTTCACATATAGGGATACAACTGTGTTTTGTTCACTGAACCAGTATCCACAGGAGGGGGTCTTCTTTTGTTTACTGAGCAACTGATAACATCTTGGATACAACCGACTTTTTTTTTTTATCTGACTCAGGATCAACAGTATGGGTCTTCTGTGGAAACACCAAAAAGCAAAAACATTTGGTCACAGGAAGCAGGGTTTGTTTGAACTTTTAATGATACTGTAATAAAAGACACATATTGGGATACAACTGTATTTTTTATCTGCATCAGGATCCACAGGATGGGGTCTTTCTTTTTTGTTGTGGAGCAACTGATAACACCTTACAGCAGACACCTTTGGACAACTACCAATAATTAACATCAGCCCTAGGGTTACAAAAAGGACACCAGGGTCACCAAGGGTTCACCTGTATCCCCACACACACACACGCGCGCGCGCGCGCACACGCACGCGCATGCTCACATGCACGCGCATTTCACATGCACGCGCAAACGAACCAGTCCTATACTACTGTAAAATCCCCAAATGAAAGTTAGTGGGATGCTTCATGAACAATCTAAAATAGGCTTGATAAGCCTATAAGAAGCAGCACAGGCCGCTATAAAGCTAGATTCCTGGAAAGTAGGTTCTCAAAGCTAAAGACTATTTTAATGAATTTGTTTCCTAATATAAATATAACTTGACAGACTATGTTACCCTGCTGCTTTGATCTCAACAGCAGACTATAAAAACATGTTTTTTATGTGTTGGTGGAGCCAGAATTGACACATCTTACAGTCTACAAAAGTGGGTCAAATTGCAGAAGTGACAGCCATAACACTCTGCTGACAGGTAGGCTGCTGAGAGAAATGTCCTTGAATGAAATGTCCCTCGATGAAAGGACGGCAAGGGCAGAAAGCATGTTAACCTGGACACTACATCTCACTTCCTGTTTACCTTGGAGAGTGACTCAACGTAGGGCACCCGATTCGACTGTTATCAGGCCATTAAATACCACCATAGATTAGGGTCATTAGGGGCCTACTACGTTGTAAAAGTAAAAGTGAAACTTAAAAGCAAAACGTTCTAACACATTATAAAACTGAATGAAATGTCACATTTTGAACACAAACGAAAAAGGCTTCTTTAGGTTTAGGCAAAAAAAAAACACTTTGTTAAGTTTAGGGAAAAACATAGTGTTTTGGGTTAAAATAACTACGAACACAAAGACAAGTACACGTTGTTGGTTTCACACGGGATGCGCACTCCGGTGTTCTGGGTAAAAACCCTGTGGTTTGTGTCCCATGCATCGTCCCCAACCTTCACCCATTATGTCTATACTACAGCACCTGACTTCTGCTTCTGCTCCTGTCATAATTACTACGGTCACTAGAGGTCGCTGTTGTGTTCTTTTATACCTTCTTTCGGTGATCTACCATGTGAATAGATGATAAAACCTACTATTGGGTGTAGTGGGCCCCTATTGACTCACATCTATGGGGCTTATAGCGACTGATAACACCTATTAATAGCCTGACAACAGGCTCTGACAGTGGCTTTTACTGTATAAGGTGAGATCAACAAAACGAACAGCGGACAAGGATTTGATCTGTCTGATTGTGACTGTTTCGCACTGGCAATGACATAAACTTTACGTACAATCATCTGATGATCTATCCAACTCATCAGAAAATAAAAGAGCATAAGGCTTGTTAAATACACATTTGAATAATATATATATGTTGATGTTTTTCCCTCTTTCCAGGTTGACTGATGGTATTGCTGTACATCTTGCTCACACTCAGTGTGACCTTGGAGGAGACAGACAGATTATGTGCAGACCAGCACAGCTGTTGGCCGTTCAGCTCCGTCCTTGAGGTTCGTTGATTTGATTCTGTGGTGTCAAAGTCAGCATCAAAACCCTAGATGGAGCATGCTTCTATTCTGTTAGATAAAAACTACCAAAATTAAGTCACCTAAAATTTAGCCTGTGTGTGAAAGCATATGGGTAATGTGTAAAGGTTATTGTTGAGGCGGAAATGCTGACACTGGCAATAATGAGCCGCAAAGCTGCAGCACAGATGCAGGTGAGGTTAGGTTTGCTATGTACAACTTTGGAGGAGATGATGTGACCACACAAATACAATGATGTGACGGTATGATAACAGCTCATTGTTCTGGAGGTACGTGGACAAATTGTAATCTCAACAGAAAGATGTGAATCTATATCTTGTGGTTGACCTGTGGACAATCTACCAGGCAAACTGCAGGATTAGGTATTCAGGCGTATTGTATTTTCGCACAACAGGGAGCAACACAAATGGTTTCGGCATATGTGCAGATGTTTATCTTCATTTTTGTTGGTAAAACACTCACTAAACTCAATTTTATGTAAGAATTTATTTGGAAAATGACCCTTAAAGCTACGGGTGGTAATCTTCTTCAAAAACATTTTTGTTATATTTATGGAAATTCTCTTTACATCCCGACAGCAATCAATTAATCAAATGCTCTCACAAAAAAAAAATAACTTTCTCACTAGATTTAGGGAGTTTTCAGGAACCCTGTCAAGTTTTAAGATGCGTGTGTTATTTTGTCTGGACTTACTTTCCAGGTAATCTATCTGTACTTCCATCTCATTCAACTTCTGTGTCAGCAGTTCAATTGGTGTTGAGAGATGTCCGACTCGTGCATCTCTCCAACTCTGAGCTCCATCCAGTTTTTCAGATCGATAACTAGGTGTTTCATTTCGCCGTCCTCTTCCCAAAGCTGTGTCGTTTTGTTATATGAGTCTGTCGGCTGTGCGGACATCTTACTGTTTCTTTTGTTTTCTTCCATTGAAATTCTTCATTGTTGATCCAGATCATAGGCTCATTCCACGCCGGATATATTAATCATATCTGATTTTTTATTTACAGCGTTTATCATGTTATAATTGTAGTTAATTTAGGGATTAGGAGGACTCTACATTCAGCCTGTCACCATCACATACAGTACGTGGCTGGAAGTCTCTCCGATTTAGGGACTTTTGGAGCTAGTGCTGCTAGCTACTTTTATTGGAAAAGAGTTGGCAACACTGGTCTGTTTTTTTTGGTTGGATCTTGCTAGTTTCTCAACATAGCAAGCCCGCCTTTAAAGGGAAAATAGTTTCTTCGCAGTAAATGAGAAAGGAGGATGAAGGACTGTATTTCTTCAACTTGAACAGATTGACTTTAAGATTACGTCCATGTTCAAACGTAACACAGAATCATAGTGTTGTGGCCTTTTCAATGGCTGCAGCCCTGACTGGTAGGAGGAACAGTATCTATATGGAGTGCATTGCAGATACGCACACACATACCTACTCACACACTCACTTGTCTCTTTACGTTATAGGGAGTGCTGCATTCTGATGGATTCAGCTTATAAGAGACTGACAGCTGGCAAGATCACTCTCTCTTATCTACGACTCAATTACCTTTGACATGCCAGTCAAAACATCTATTACGCACACACACACGCTGACACTCTCATACACACTCATACACGCACACTCTGTGGCTCAACTTTCGTATCCCACGACTCAATTACTTGAAATATAGCACTCCAAACAGCTGGAGGGCCTGAGCTCAATAATACAAATGCAGAGCTGCTACAGTGACTGTGATGACCTCGCTGGGAATATCATATCATCAGGCCAAAGGGACACGCTTGTCATTCACCTCACGCCACGCACCCAATAGCCGAGCAACCAATACACATTGATTTCTCTGTCAGTCAGCATCTTTTTTGACTTGGTGCTGCGACTTTATAGTGTATAAGAGTTGCTGTCATTGCATTTTTTTTTTTGCCGTTGTTTGTGATAGACATAGTTGAGCGGCTCATCTGACATCATCATGTGTGATGCCTCTTTGATTTGCAAGTCACTGAATGCCATGCACGGGGTGATAGATGTGGTGTCCATGGCTACAATAAATGTGTTGTCACCTTGGAGACAGAGCGTTGCTTTGAGTCAGAGAGGACAGCTTCATAATGGCAACTCTTCATTTCAAACACATCACAGAGGAGGGGGGCAGATACAACCAGCAGTTACATGTCACAGCAGTACAACATTATTAAACTGCCTTTTTTTCTCCCTTTCATGACGAGTCATAATTAACAAAGGAAGAGCTGCTGCTCTTACAGCTGCATTCTAGTGTCACTCAATGAGGTTTAATGAGATTGCACGTTGTACAGTGATGGCCTAATCAGCTAAGTGAAATAGTCAGGCCTACCTGGCATTGTGGGCATGCGGAAAAGAGTGCCCTGCTCACCATGACCGCCAAGAATAAATTGGGTGGAAATTGCTGTATGTCTCAGGCAGCAATTAGACGGCCTCCTGTGGTGAAGAGGCAGATATTTAATAAAGGCTACATTTCCCTCATTTCCCTTGCAAATGAACCTTCTGTCACACCTATGATGATATCTATCACTCTAATTAACCTGTAGATATAGGTTTGTGCTTACTCGTACATGTGTCTGTGTGTGTGCTCCTGTGTGAAATGTGTGACCTGTCTTGCTAAAGTGCAGGGAGTGGTGACTTAAAAAAAGAGCCATCCCAAACCAAAGCCATTCAGTGAAGTGATAAAGGAGTAACAGCGGTTAACAGGGTTAGAGCAGTGTTTATATGACATAAATGTCTGGATGTCACACAACTTCCTACAGCTGAATCAAGACAAGACAGAGAGCCAACAACTTGTTCAGAGCGCAGCAGCTCAAGTACAGACAAAGACCAGACAGAGAGCAAAAAACTCCTATTTCAAAGCGATTGCATCAGTTTTAGAATTGATTTTAAGATTTTTTAATTAGTTTTGGAATAACCGAATGGCCTGACTCCAGCCCATCTCTCAGACATGCTTTTTACATATGTACCTACTGTAGCAGGTCCCTCAGATCTCACAGACCGGAGGAAAACAACCAATCAGAGCCGAGCTGGAGGCTGTCGTCTCTGAGCAGCTGCCAATCATTCGCAAACTCCAATCAAACGGTCAAACTAGGTAGCGCTGATCAAATATGAATCAATATTCTGTTACTGTAATGCCTATTTATCACATAAAATGTTTTCAGAAACATCTTGTAGTATAGTGTTTATCTGTAAAATGAGAAAGTTTGTGACCCGGCAGCCATGTTGAGATCAGTTGAGGAAATACCAAGCATCGCCCACCAACCGGAGCAAACTTCCTCCTTTTACAGCAAAGCAGGAGTTTGCAAGTGACTGACAGCTGCCTCGGTTGAATAAACAGCCAATATGAACGCTCTCTCTGAAATGACCTGTGATTGACCAAAGTCTCCCGTCACGGGCTAGATTTTTTAAAGCCTGAAAACAGAGACATGAGGAGGTGCAGTTATCTCTCAGAACACTTGAATTGCAATATGCTGAAAGGTTATTTTTTTGCCCAATGATGCCAAAAAACATTCTGCCTCCTGAAGCTTTAAGGAAGAGTAGTCACCACTTTGCCTAAAATGTTCCCATCATACCTGCAGCATTTTTACAGTGTGAATGATCTTATCCTAAGCCATCATTAATCTCCCGGTCTTTGCCCAACCTCCTCTGATGGTAGAGATAGATAATTAGCACATTTGGCCACTGTGCCAAAAATAAAGATGAAAAAGATGACTTTCAGAGAAGGCTTTCTTTGGCTCTCCAGACACCTTGAACAGCCTCCACGGTGGTAACATCATTTGCCAGAGCTGCTAAATCAAGCTGCCTTCAAGTGGTTTATTAATGCAATTCATCTAAGTGTGTTTTTTTTTAAAGTACAAATGCTAGCTTTTGTCAGATCAAGTCAAGTCAATGTTATTTATATAGTCCAATCATGAATCACTAATTTGCCTCGAGGGGCTTTACAGTCGACCCTCGATTTGGATAAAGTAAAAAACACAACAAACATTAAAATCCCTTTAACAGAGAAAAATAAATCTCAGGAAGAACAACAGAGGAGGGATTCCTCTTCCAGGACAGAGTCACCATAGAAGGAATAGGTTGACATTATTAAATGAGATCGATACCACTCTCATGAGTGTGCAATGAGTATGAAGCTCAAACCAGGAAGGGGCAATTAGAGCCTAAAGACTGGAAGCAGGAGACAACAGCTAGCTTGGCTCTCTCCAAAGTGCAGGAAGCAGCACCCCTGAATCTCACTCATTAACATGTTGTGAGCTTTAGAAGTGCAGGTCTTCGTATTTTTGAACTTTGGACAGAGCTATGCCAGCTCTTTTCCCCCCGCTTCCAGTCTTTTGCTGAGCTAATCACCCGCTGTTTCCAGCTATAGACAAGAGAGTGGTATCGATCTTCTCGTCTAACTCTTAGCGGGAAAGCGAATAATCATATTTCATGAAATGTCAAACTATTCCTCTGAGGCAGTAACCACCTCAGCTGCCCCCACGCTCTGTAATACTCATCCTCATCATCGTTATCATTATTAATCCCGGTTACACTAATATATTACACTAACTTGTGCCCAGAGCTCATCACGTTGGGAAAAGCCCAAACACACATCTCTGTGAAGGACATTTTCTTTTCGAAGGAGGTGAAACCATGAAATAGTGTCAGCAGCGAGCCCTATTTGAAAAAGTGCAACATCAAGGGCAAGCTGTAATTACAATGTGTTCAATGTAGCCTGTGGAGACTTCGGTCTCTGCAGAGAAGTAGAACCCACTGTCCTTGAAAAATGCAGCCACATTTATACACTTCTAAGAGAAGTCACAGGGTTTCTAAAGGTGGGGTAAACTGTAGGAATTTGAGTGCATATATGGTCATGTTGTGAACCGCTATCCACTTAAAGAGCAAATTCACTCAATTTAGAGAAAGCCCGGCCACTTTGTGAAGGTCAGTCAGACCGGTAGGCCTAATAAGTGATTGTTTGAGTTGTTTTGGGAGATCACTCCTGACTGAGCTGATACCAGAGGACATGTGGACTGTGGACACCAGTAGAAAAAGACAGGGTCGTGGTCCAGATTAAAGGCTACTGTTTTATCCTGTGGGGACGGAAAGGCCATCTTTCATTTCTCATTTAACAAGTGTTTGAACACGCGAGTGTGTGTTTGTATGGGCATGTGGATGAGCAAAAATGGTGGGTTTTAAACAGAAAGAGTGAAGAATCTTCTCCCAAATTTAGTTTTTTTGACCTTAAGTGAACTGATATGTAAAGCTGATAAATAAGGCAGATAAATGGTGTTTTCATAATACAAAATGTAGCTTAAGTTAAAGGAACAGTGTGTAACATTTAGGAGGCTCACTTGGCAGAAATGGAATATAATATTAATAAGTATGTATTCTTTAGTGGACAGCACCTGAAAATACAAATCATTTATATGTACAGCAGGTCCTCTTCACAGAACTGGCCGCCATATTTCTACAGTAGCCCAGAATGGACAAACCAAATGCTGGCTCTAGAGAGTGCCATTCGCATTTTCACGCCTCGGCCACCGTAGTTCTCATACGTGCTTGGCACACGGGAGAAGTTTCAGACGTTTCAATCTGCAACCTCACCGCTAGATAACGCCAGATCCTACACACCGCACCTTTAACGATTAAATAAGATAATGACGTATTAAAACGTATTCCCACTGGAATAAAAGCTTGCAGACTACAAGAAGGGTTCTTATACATAGTCATTTAATAATGCACGTCATCATAGCCTTGAAAGTAATGCTTGATGCGATGTAAGTGGGAGAGGAATGCACTTATTCATCAGTGTGTGTCAACAGGTCATGCTCTAAAGAGATCCCTGCAGCAGTGTATTGCAAATAAAGACTAATAGCCCAGCTGGGGGCAAATAAGTCTACTAACACTGGAACAATGCTTCATTGGCACCACGGGCTCAACAGTTATCCATCCAATTAAGATCTTGTTGCACTGTACTGACTGACTAATGCCACCATTTATACGTCCATCAAGCACACAGCAGGTCACATAAGGTGGCTGCTATACAATCAGAGTAAATGACCTGGGAGTAATTAGATAGCACAGCATGCCGTTTTCAAAACGTGACATATTTACCCATACACAGTAATACTCCAGGTAGAAAGGGCTCAATAGAGGAGGTCATGTGAAAAGGGACTACAGTGAGAGAGAAAAATGACTGAGAGGTAGGGCCAACATACAAGTCCATGTGGTGATATATGCGTCTGGCTTCCTATATCTCACCTTTTCACAGTCATATGACCCTGAAGTACTGTAAGTCAGTGTAATAGCCATTGCTCAGGGGAGTCTTGTGATTTAAAGACAATAGTTTCAACCTGTGAATCTGGACAATATATCACTGCCTCCCCTCCTCATCTTCCCCTATCTATCTCCACACTTGGCTCTTAGTTGTTGTCTGTTTCAAGCTGTTTCTCTCTCTCTCTCTCACACACACACACACAGGAAGACACCTCCCGTCCTCACCCCTGAGGCCCACACAATAAGAGCTTAATGAAAAGGTACTTTACACTGGCGGCTGTGCACTGGGGAGATATCTTTAAATGTCACTGTTAATGGGAGGAATTAGCAGAAAGCTGGGTGTTCTGTATCTGTGTGTGTGAACGGGTGCATCCTGATGGCAGTGTGTGATGCCTGGATAAATGAGGTATAGCTTATTTGTCCTACTGTGTGTGTGTGCGTGCGTGTGTGTGTGTGTTAGTTCACCACCCAGCAGTACATAGTGGCAGTCAATGCGGTTGATTTATGTTCCCCAGGCCTCGGCTCTGCAGGGCCCCGGCTTGATTGGTGTATCACTGCGGCGACAGCCATGACCTCGCCGTGACCCCATAAGTTAGCCCCGCTGCATGATGGGAGCTCGCAAAATCAGATGATGCCGATCTCCTCGAGCTGATTGATTTAACTATATAGCCATAATTTCAGCATATCATTTATTTTCCCCTCGTCTCCTTCCTGTAAATTGAGCATGTCAGCGGTGCAATGCATCACAGCTCCAGCGAGCCCACAGGATCACGGTGAAAAGGATTGATGTCCTTCCATGGATCATTGCTGAGAGGGTTCTGTTTAATGGTTAGAGCAAATGGTTTACATGCTTGATAAACAAGGTGTCAGGAAAAAAATGAAGGCAGATCATGTTGCTGCTGTCCTATAATCTCAACTGATGAAACCATGATACACCGAGGTGGAACACTTTCTCAAACTCTGCTTTTACACTGAGACACAGTGGAAGATTTTATCACTTTTGACCTTTTTCTGAACTTTACTCTGTCTGTGGCAGATATTTACAGAGGCTCACAGAGAGGAGCATGACTAATGGAGAGAGACGGATAAGTGTCCAAGAGAGAAAAGAGGGTGGTTGTTTAGGAAGGAAGGAGGTCACAAGTGTGTGTGTGTGTGTGTTGCTGCTGTAGAGGAGGCGAGCATCCTTCACATCAAAGCAGCTTTTAGGGAGCAATTAGCAGAGCTGCAAATAGGCGGATAACACAATTAACAGTGACACAATCTTTACATTTAACATGGCCCCAGGTTAACTGAATTTACAGTGGCGCATCTAAGAAGCAACTTGTGAACAGTTGCTAATGGATGGCGCTCCTCCTTTGATTGTCTCACGAGGCGTAGATTTTAGATTGCCAGGAGAAGCACAGATGTGTGTGCTGTGATCAGAAGTAGAACAAGCAACCACAGGGAGAGGGGGGAGAGATTCACACGTGACTGGTAGACTGCAGAGCGTGTCTGCAAAGTCATCTGAGGTCGGCCAGTCTGTGTGATGAGAAAGATAGACGATGCGGAGTAAGGGCTCAGGCCGAGTACAGCACAGTGCCACGTGGGCCCCGGCTCACACACAGAACACCATCACCTTGCATACTACATTAGACAGCAATTGAACCTCAGCTTTATTTGCAAACAAGAAAGCCACAAAAAGAGTGTTACGTGAGGCACCAAGCTACATGATAGCAAGACTATAGAGTCTACAGACCAATAGCAGCTCTGTGAGGGTATAATGCAGGCGGTAACCTCCAGCTCTGAAAAGTGAAGCCAATGCAATGCCAAGTGCCTTAAACTTGCATTCTTTCTAATAGCCAGCAGGGGGCGACTCCTCTGGTTGCAAAAAGAAGTCTGATTGTATAGAAGTCTATGAGAAAATGACCCTACTTCTCACTTGATTTATTACCTCAGTAAACATTGTAAACATGAGTTTATGAGTTTCAATCGCTAGTTTCATGTCTTCTTCAATACAGCATGATGTTCATTTAGTAAATTATGGACTCTCTTAGAGTAAAATAGACCAAAATTCGCCTAAAAATGTCTTATTTAGCGTTCAGTTGTACTCCACTCTCTCGTGTCACTTCTGGTTGCAAAAAAACAAGATGGCCACAATCAAAATGCCGAACTCGAGGCTTCAAAACTGTAGTGCACAAACCAGTGGTTGACGTCACGGTGACTACGTCCACTTCTTATATCCAGTCTATGGTATAAGATATGTTTACCATATTCACCATCTTAGTTTAGAAAGGTAGCATGCTAACATTTGCTAGTTAGCACTAAATACAAAGTACAGCTGAGGCTGATGGGCATGTTATTAGCCTTGCTAAGTTTAAAATGTTGGCCTGAAGATGGCGCTTGATGAAAGGTCAGGGGGTCACCAAAGACAATCAATTCTGTGGGTAACATGAATGTGCGTGTACTAAATTTCATGGCAATCTGTTCGATAGTTGTGGAGACATTTCACTCAAAACCATAAATTCTGCCTGTGACGCTAGAGGAGAAATCAACACCAAAGTCATTAGGATTCATCCTCTGGGGACCATGAATGTGTCTGTACAAAATTTCCATTGAATAATTGTTAAGATATTTCAGTCTGGACCAAAGTGGTTGACTGACAGTATACAGACAGGCTGCGCTGGTATGGCTAAAATTGATAACAAAGCTGATCAAACACCAAATGAAACGCAACAAGGCTGCCAAAAAAGCAGCAATAGCACATTCATTATAAAATAAGTCACTTTTGCTGATATATTGTATCTGATTTAAGCAATTTCCACTGCAGATAATTTCTGCAATTACGCAGTAAGACAGTGATGACATGAGTGAGACAGAGATTGAAGAGAAGACATTATGGACCAGTGCGATTAGCCCTGTGAGCTGTGTTGTAACACGGCGGCAGGGACTGCTTGGTGATGTTCAGCATGACACTCCAAGCGGAAGAGAGGAGGGGAGGAGAGATGAAGCGGGGGGATTGGAGCAGAGCTACCCTGGCCTTTCTCCAGCCCCATCACAGGCACAATCTGGGTAGTAGCTATTAAAATTATTCCTGTGAACACATCACTCCTACAGGATGAGAGGTGACTGGATCTCTTGCGCTGGATGTTGCTCAGGTTCCATGTTAGCCGGGATTTGACTTCACTCCCAGTTCTTCAAAGGCTTCCATATGCATTTTTTTCTCCCCCCCACTTTCCTGTTGGATCCAGGGGCAGACACATCCCTTTCATCAGGAGGTGCTTTTCTCTGACAGCACAGATTAGTGAGAGGTAAATGCATTTAGAAACGCCAGGCTCATTTTCCGTGCTAACACACTGAGCCCTTACCATGCTTTGCATTAATAAGTGGTTCATCCAAGGTCTTCTATCCGTTGTCCCATTACATTCAGCATATGAAATTTTTATGTAAGCTCAAATCACATGAGGAATACTAAGTTGATGCCAACAGCTCTGTGCACAGGAACAGCTACTTCAAATCGGTTTGATCTCTATTTTTAAGTCAGTCAAATTTAATGTAAAGATAGAGACTGGGAGAAGAGGATCGAGAGACAGACGGGGGAGGTACTGTAGGTTCAGCTCAGGTTGGTGTTGACAGCAGGGATGCTTGGTGACAAAAACCCTTTGGGCTCTCTCTGCTGGAGTGTGGAGCCTCAGTCTCAGCCCTGGAGTCCCTGTAAATCCTGCCTTCTGCTGTTTACACTCGGGCTAAAGCTGATGTTACAGGGGCCCGCTCCTTCCATCTGGAGGAAGCATAGCCATGGTTTTGGTGCTGATCAAGACACTCCTTGAATTCAGGATCTCCTCAGAGAGAAATGTATTCATATCTCTGGTTTGATTTAACATGTTGTAGCAAATAAAATCACAATCACTTTCCTTAAAGTCACTTTAAATCAAATTTTATTTCTACAGCCATGCTGGCACTGTGAGGTTCTGCTTTGACCGAATGTCAGCGTGCTAACATGCTCAAAATGAAAATAGAATGCATTTATATAGCGCTTTTTTAGTCTTCTGACCACTCAAAGCGCTTAACACTACATGTCAGCATTCACCCATTCACACACACATTCATACACTGATGGCCGAGGCTGGGAGCAATTTGGGTATCTTAAGTATCTTGATCAAGAACACTTCGACATGTGGATCTTTATTGTCTTCCAATTTTTATGTAGTCTTTAAAATAAAGGTAAATAAGAATTTGGCTTCCACAGAAGCAATGGTTTTCAGTTTACCAAAACAGACAGATATTGTTCAAATTAAAGTTAATCTTGTACTGGTTCAGTATCAACACGGCACAAATACGGCAGGTATCTGGCACAAATACGGTAGTTACATCACACAAAAGTACAGCAGTGGCCCCTCTAGATAAGGAGAAAACAGAAAAAAACATTCACAACACTGCCCTTTAAAATCATTACATATTTGACAAATAAAAATACAAAACATGAACTCAGAAATAATCATAAGTTTCTTACCTGGCTCATGCACACCGAGCTCCAGTAGCGCACGTCATGTTTTTGATCCACCTGCATTGGCAATCCTAGACTGACGATCACCAAAGTCACTAGGATTCATCACCTGGGAACCACGAATGTCTGTACAAAATGTCATGACAATCCATCTGATAGTTGTTGAGATATTTCAGTCTGAGCGACTGACCGATCAACAGACGGACATTGCCATCCCTAGATCGATTCACTTGAGAAGAAAAAAAAACAAATTTGCCCTGTTTTTCTGAATTAATGAGTTTATTATCTCAGAATTCTGAGATATTTTTTCATGGGAAAAAAAAATCTGCTCTATCTATCTCAAATATGTTTTCTCATGTGAATGCATTGCGCTTCCGTATAATGTGTAGCCATGCCGCTAGCATGACTAAACATTACCTGCACACCAAAATCAAACACTATGAGGACACAATAGAATAATGCCATATTCCTCATCAACTCTTTATAACCATCATAATCATAGGAGGGCATTTTTTGTCAAAAGTTTAAGATAATTTCACATTACAAATCTTAAAAAAGCATCTTACTTGCTGCTTAAACACCCAAAGTCTTAAAAAACTATTACGCTGTTGGAACGGTACAAAGACGAGATAAAAGAGAGAGAGAGAGAGCAAGAAACTGTGAGGGCATCAGGATACAGTCTTAGGCCATCAGTGATGTAACATCAGGGTAAGAGAGGATGAAGACAAACACATCCTATCACACACAAATACATTTAATCATGTCGTGCACATATTTAACAGTGTTTCATAGGACTGTTGTGATAGTGATAACACCAGAATATTTCAAATATTTTGTTTTTTAAAGAATTTAAAATCAGACCAGAAGAATAAAAGGGTAAAAGGCGCAAAAAAACGCATAAACTGTTTTAGTTACTCGTCAAACAATGCTAATAATACACATAATAATCCAAGTGCCTTGACATCAGTAGATTTTATTCTAGCACAAACAAGTCTCTGCTCTGTATTTGTATTCTGCATTCCCTGCCAGGGTAAAAGCTGCCTTCCCTGACAGGCGCATTTCTTTTGAAGCTGGAGGCTGGGTGAATGCAGAGATCCAGGTTGCACTGTGGGAATATAGGCCAGGAATCCAGGATCATGGATATGGGAATAGGCAGTGTCCTTGGGAAAGTGAGCTGTGTTGATAAGCCGCTGAGGGATTCCTGGAATGGGAATGCGGTGAGCCAATCGATCAGGAGAGTAAAACCCTGAGGTGGAGCAGTGGCAGCGCTGGGTTGGGTGGTGGGTTGAACTGCATGATGGTATCTCCATCATCGGCCTAATCCCCCCTCCGTTCCAGGGACCAAATGAAACAGTGTACATTTGTTTCATCACATATACATGCGAGGACCATACCAGTGAGTCTGCATATTTAATTCCAATTATGGTAAATCATGTATAATTTACATCACTACTGACCATGCTGAAGCGTTGTTACATGAAATTTTACATGAAATATGTTTTTTTGACCTTCCAGGCAGCCACTGGTTTCCATTCATTTCTGTATGGTTGGAATCAATTGTTGGACTTTCTTTGGTTGTGTAATCCATCACAGTGAACAACAACTATGCATTTGTTTTTGTCAGAGTTATATTATAGTTGTGAGACAGTGCAGTGCAAACTATTTAATAAATTCTCTTTCAATGTTTTTCTTTTCAACATAATAAAGTGAGACCTACAATTGAGACAAGACATACCGAAAACCACAAAACAAAAACACACCCAGATACACACACTCACAGAAAAAAAAAACACAACAAAGAAATTAAATAAAAATAAGAATAAAATTTGAGCTTCAGCAAGTCACAACCCGATAAATTTAACAATTGCACATACTCATACTGTTATATTTGTTACGCCCATACTTATTAGTCTTCCAGGTACAGTATATTACTATTGGGGACCAGTCACTTACAAACACATCAAGAGTACTTCTTAACACACTTGATAATCTCTTCAATGGCAAAATAGACATAAGGTTTACATACCATGCTACAATATCAGGGGGTTCTTTGTCCAAACATTTTTGTAATATTGTACCTGTACTTACGTTCATAATTAGAGTCTAATCCCAGTACAAAAATATGTGGATTTAGAGGTACATTTATCCTAAATACTTTCCTAATCTCGCTTTGGACTGACAGCCAAAGAGTTACAATTTTTAGTGCACACAAGATGATTATATGAGCCACAGCTATTTTTACATTTTGGACATAATGGAGAGCATATAGGGTCATATTTAGATCGGATTGCTGGGGTTACATGTACTCTGTGAATAATCTTATATTGGGTCTCATAGGATTTATTAGAACGTAATGTAATTTTCTTTGCATTCAATAAAATGTTTCGCCACGTCATCATCAAGATGGGACCCAAAATCACCCCCCCCCCCAGATGTTTTACTATTGATATTAGGAATGTCAACAAACATTTGATAATAAATATATTTAATAAACTCAATAAAATACAAATAAAAAGAGACATGAAGTTATGACTGTAATGGATATTTTAATCCATTTTCATACCATAAATTAATAAATGGAAATTCAAATGCATTGAAAAATATAAAACTATGCGGTATTGCACACTTTGGAAAATTGTCAGCAGTGACAGTATATGTAGATTACACAAGCAAGAGCTAAAACTTGCAAAAATAATGCGAATACAATGGTATTTTAATATACAATAACTATTATATTAATATTACATAAATGACTATCACATGACTAAAGTTCCATACTTATGCAACGTGATGGCGACTGAGCAAACTCACTTTGCTGGTAGGGCTAGTTGACCTTGAGTTAATATATTTTTTTGTTAAACTAAGACACTTTTGTATACAAATAATAATTATATTAACACAGTGGCACACACTCAGAGCAGCAGAATACAAAATAGACATTAACACAAACACAAGCATGTATGCACACACATATGAACACAAACATATCTTTGCAGGTGCATACACTATACTTGCTCTTGAGCGGGATAAGGCACTAACCTTAAATCATATATCAATTCATATCATCCACTCAGGACAGTAAGCCAGGGCTGAGGGTGTTGTCTCCTCTGACCAATCAGAGAGGCCGAGCCTGTCTCCTTCTCCTCTCTGATGTCAGACAGACGAAAGCACAGAAAGAGAGTCAGAGACAGACTGAGAGACAGAGGAAGACAGGGCGATGGCGAACGAGAGCTTAAGGAAGAGTCATGTCAGCTGAGTGGGAGAAGAATGAAGAGAAGGACGGAGAAAGATGGTGGCAGTATGAAAGAGGAACAAAATACTGACAGACCATTAAAAAGGAGGAACATACAGAAGAGGCGAGAAAGAGAATAAAGAGCATGCATCTGTAAAGAGAGATATAGTGACAGATTCAACATGGGTCCATTTCCACGCTGACACAGTGCGCAGGAGGTGTAAAGGTTGTGGATTTGACACAAATTGGCTGATGTCACCTGTCTCTTTTCTTTCATCCCGTTTTCCCTCTCCTCCTCTGATTGTCGTTAGGTCCAGTCTAGCAACCACCTCTGTCCTCCTGCCTGTCTCCGTCCATCAGGAATGTCAATGGCTGGGGAAACACATTGCAATGATGAGATAGTGAACATCAGGGTACAAAAAAAAGATCTTGCTAAATCTTAAAGTACTCATGAAAGATTGGGTTCAAGCCTCAAACTTGCTGTATGCCCCAAGAAAAACAATACAGAATGTGGTTACGTTTTATAGTTTGAATTGGATCAGAAGAAGAAGAAGAAGAAGAAGAAGAAGAAGAAGAAGAAGAAGAAGAAGAAGAAGAAGAAGAAGACATACTTAATTGATCAATTATTGAAATGACATTTTTACATCTACATCCAGTGTAGCCAGCGGAAATCCGGGCCAAGACTTCCCCTTCCATGCGCTGCTCATTGTTTACAGTCCGATTAGCAACTTGAGACGCGAGACTGGAGTTCTGGTAAATGGTAAATGGACTCGCATTTATAAAGCACTTTTCTAGTCGTCCGACCACTCAAAGCGCTTTACGCTACATGTCAGCATTCACCCATTCACACACACATTCACACACTGATTGTAGAGGCTGCCATGCAAGGTGCCAACCTGCCCATCAGGATCTAATCTAGATACTCATCCACATACTGATGGGAGAGCCTTCGGGAGCAATTTGGGGTTAAGTGTCATGCTCAAGGACACATCGACATGTGACTGGAGGAGCCGGGGATCAAACTGCTGACATTTCGATTTGTGGACGACCTGCTCTACCTCTGAGCCACAGCCGCCCCAGTTGAAGTTGAGAGATGACGTCTACGACCAGATTGTTTAACAAGTAGCTAGTTTACATGCTAATTTAAAACCAATGAAAAGCTGAATCATCGTCAGACGATAGCCGGTGGGTTCCCAGATTGCATTTTGGCCATGCTCTCCACACGGACTGTTTCAACCGAACGTAATTGGTCAATTCTACTCGGACTACAAATGGAAATCAGAACGCTTTCGATACCAAAATCTTGTGCCGTTGCCTACGTGTGAATGCAGAATCTGTTTATGGAGATTAGGGGTTCGGTGCCTTGCTCAAGGGGCACCTCAGCAGGCCCAGGAGGCAAACTGGCACCTCTCCAGCGACAAGGCCACGCTCCGTATCCATATGCAGACTTGAACCTGCAACCATCCGGTTCCCAAGCGAAGTCCCCACAGCAATTTGGTGTGGATTCAGAACCCCACGGACTGAACCGCTGCCATCAGCGTGACTTAAAAAGCTTCAAACACAGCAGAGAAAAAGGCAACAAACCCTCCACTTGGCTATTTTCGATTTGTTTATAAAAGACTTTTAAATAGACATTTTATAAATAGACGGTTGAGCTTTGACAAGCCAGACAGAGCAATGATGTAAAAATAGATATAACAGGGGGTTTGATATTGAAATACGAAAAACACATTGATATTTTATCTCTTTTTGATTTCCTAAATACTTGAACAGAAAAAGAGGTAACTGTGCAAATTATACCTTTGATTTAGCAAGAGCTACTGTATCCGTACAATGAGATAATACGATCAATTCTCCACATGTGTGTGCAGTTGTTTCAGAGAGGACACACACATTCCCCAGCATGGATAGTGGATGAGTCATGTCTGCCAGCCCTTACTGTTACTGTGAAAGCTCCAGATTCAAGGGACAGCAATCTGCATTCATCTCACAGACGTACACTCTCTCACTCTCTCTCCCATGTCTCTGTCGCTCTGCTCCCCTCACGCTACTTCTGTCTCCTTTACACCCCCCCCCCCCATCACCCCCACACACACACACACAGGTAGGGAAAGTGTTGGGAGTAGTGTGAAACTGACAACTCTCCGCTGTGCCAGACACACACTCCGTATGTTGTTGATTGGCCGCCTCTCAGGAGCTGACAAAAGTCAGGCGTTCAGCTCAAACCAATCAAATTGCAGAAAATGGTTTTATGAAACTCCTGGCAAGGTTCCTATATCCATATGTCTACCAACATTGCAGGGGGAGGCAGGCACATGTGCATAAACACACACATATAGGGTCAAAGACAGAGCATGAAATTGAGCAACTACAGTTAAAGGCAGACTAGACAATCCCAGCAGCCGAAGTAGGACATCCATCCCCGCGAGGCATGATCACAGCATCCTGCAGTGACATAATATGTGAGAGCAATGACTGATGAATGGTGAGCATTCGAGCACCCTTAGAAATGACACAACAGATGTTTGCCATAACACCATCCGGCGGTTTCAGATTTCAGTTAATGTTCCTACCAAAACATTCCGTCCCTGCATGGTGGATTTTCAGTCAGAGGTGAATCAGAGAACGAGGGGTTCAAAAATATCAAGCAAATTGAATCTCCTTGTGCAAGCACCCGTTGACATTTGGTGATGAATCAGCAAATTACGTTAGTGACATGACTTGTTCCCTACGCTCAGGGCAGAACAGAAATGGACTGGCTTTCTGAGTTTTTTTTTTTAAGATAAAACAGCTCTGGAGTACACTCAACGGAGGGTGCAATGCCACCAACAGCACAACAAGAGGGAGTAAACACCTCTTTTTGTTGGGCAGTTTTACAAACCTGTGACAGGAAACTGCTTTCACACATACAGCAGTACGTGATGACCTGTCCATGGTGCTGAAATTCAGTGCCACTCTCCCTAGGGTGACCGAATCCCAACAAATCAAATGTGGGACAATGTGGGACACGTTACCAAGGCTGAGAGGTAGTTTACAATTTTGTGATAATGTCTAACTTAAAGAGACAAACATTTCTATTCTGCCCCTTTACCTCGTAACATCTCTATGCTTTGCCCTTGATTGGCACATCTCTTTTTTTCTTTGTGTTAGTCTCCATCATATGAATCGGCCTAAATCTGCATAGTTTGTGACTTTGCGGTGACTCGCAAAAGACGGTGAAAGGTCAACCTGCACTTGACCCAGGTGTGCGCAGTTTGATTGACAGCAAACACAGCCCTGTGATGACAGCCATTGGATAAAAGCCAGTGTCTTTTCCTGGAGTGGTTTGACTTTTGAAAACTGGAGCCAATGAAAATGTGGGACATCATTTCAATATGTGGGACAATAAATACTGGGATAAAAATGCTGTGCAGTGCAGTCCCTCATAAAAGTGGGACACGTGGTCACCTTAGCTGTCCCATAGAAGAATTTCACACAATATAAAATAATTTAATTCCCTGCGCTATCCAATATATTGCATCATAACTATTATTTTTTTTTGGACAGAGGGACACCGGCCGCACTAAAACTAATTGGATTGGAGTTAGATGATCACTTTTACCCCCTCAACAACAAATCGTAGAATAATCTGCCTCCCGCCCTGCCTGAAGCACGAATTAATCAGGTAATCATCTCTTGTCTTATCCCCAATATATAGCCCATTAACATTAAGCAACACTCTCTTTGGGTAGCACTCCAGGCCACGCACACTGACAATGATTAGTAGCTCTAAGGACCAGGATAAATACTGTAATTTACTTTCAGCACCCTAAGAGCAACTACCACCTATCTCTCCCTCCCCCCTCTTCTTCCTCTCTCTGGGACACACACACACGCACACACACGCACACACACACACACAGGGACATTACATATAGGGCTATATTGTACTGTAAATCATGTTGTTTGTTTTAAACCCACTGACCAAACACAGCACACCTGATAAGATGGAGATGGGACCCACTTGCAGGAACAGGTATATTGTTAAAGCTCAGACTTTGCTTGTTCAGCTGCTTTCCATTTGTTCAGAGAGTGGAGCCTGACTATAGTTTCAGTAGCAAAAGCCTTCATTTCCTTTCATTTCTCCTCTGGGTAAGAAAAAAAACAATGTATAATTTGAGGATTTACAGCCTGCATTGTGTGTATGAAATGAGCTGGATCAATGGATTTTAAAGGTCCCATATTATGCTCATTTTCAGGTTCATACTTGTATTTTGTGTTTCTACTAGAACATATTTACATGCTGTAATGTTAAAAAAAACTTTATTTTCCTCATACTGTCAGCCTGAATATACCTGTATTTACCCTCTCTGTCTGAAACGCTCCGTTTTAGCGCATTTTGATGGAATTGCAACAGAATTACGTTGCTAGGCAACAGCTTGGTTCCATGTGTACTTCCTGTCAGCTGATGTCATTCACATACACTGCAACCAGGAAATAAACTGTGACACATTTAGAATGTTTATGTTTAAAACTGTGTCAAGGGTCTAAATATTGTATATTTGTGACATCACAAATGGGCAGAAATCCTGACAGCTTGTTTCAAATGCAGTTTCTGAATACGGTCTGTGTGTATTTCCCTGTGGCTTGAGTGTTTCGATACTTTCACAGTATTTATATATGCACTATACTCATTTTTAACAGTCTCTTCTGCACTACATTCACTTTTTTTAATAGTCGTGTATCACAGCTGTTACCCTGCACTATATTCAGTTTTAACAGTTTTCTTCATCTCCTTGTATTTTTATATCTGGTATATTTTGTTGTACTTTGTACAACTAACTTTTTTGCTGCCTTTTTACTAACATGTTTTTGCACTATGGAACTGTGATGCGGGAACCTTTAATTTCCCTCGGGATTAATAAAGCTACTATCTATCTATCTATCTATCTATCTATCTATCTATCTATCTATCTATGTATCTATCTATCCATCTATCTAAATATTGTATATTCGTGACATCACAAACGGGCAGAAATCCTGACAGCTTGTTTCAAATGCAGAGTTTCTGAATACGGGCTGTGTGTATTTCCCTGTGGATTGAGCGTTTCGATACTTTCACAGTATTTATATAGAACTTAAGCCTGCTTTATAATAAAAAAAAAACATAAAAATCTCACTTTTTTATAACATGGGACCTTTAATGGCTATATATAAGAAACAATCAGTCTTACCTGCATTGTTGTTCTTGTGAATGGACTCACGTCTATCCTGCACCAAAAGCAAGATGTCGCCAAAAGTGTGTGTTTGCCAAAAATATTTGGAGAGCATCACTCATGAAGAGCAGAGAGAGGATAGCCTAAACACCCTTAACCACCTTTATGTGTGTCTCTCTCTCTCTCTCTCTCTCTCTCTCTCCATCCCTCCCTCCCTCCCTGCGTGTATGAGTCTCTCTCTCAGTGTGTGTGTGTTTGTGTGCATCTAGGTAATAAGCTGCTCCGCCACTGCGCAACGATGGAGCTATCGCAACGATGGAGATGACGCAAACCGACCCAGCTCTCCTCCGAAAAAGTGTTCCTCCAAGACGAACATGGCGGCAACTTAACCACCATCCAAGATGACAATAATGGACCAACGGGATGGAGAAAAAAGGATTCTATAGGCTTTCCGGTTTTTCCAGGTATACCGGACGGTTGTGCGTGCATCAGAAGCTGCTCTCCTCCTTTTAAAGTGAATCTTGCACAACGCAGAAGAGGCAGTACACAACGCAGCATCAGCACCACCACCACCGAGAGAGAGAGGCTCGCAACAGCTGATCGGAGAGAGGAGAGAAGAGAGAGGGGCATGCGGTCAAAGAGGACGCCGTTTCCCCTCCGGTGAGCCGTCATCATGGAGAACCGGGATGCGGCAGCGCGGAGCTTAATTGCATCGGAATAGCACCGATAAGAGGAGCGCCCTGGACCGGCCAACCCATCACCGTTACCGAGGAAACCAACCTGGAGTCCGTCTCCTCCACCTCCACCCCCAAGTCAATGAGTATTGTTGTGGCAGAGCAGCCCCCGCGGTGCAGGAGTCGGCCAGGGCAGCAGCACTTTCTCTAAAATATGAGCAGGGGTGCCTGGATGCGTCGGCAGCATGACGAGGGCTTGAAATACTGGATCGCACCCCGAGAGAACGAGAAGCCGTTCACCGAGTCGGAGCGGGCCCAGAGATGGCGCCTGTCGCTGGCCTCGCTGCTCTTCATCACCGTCCTGCTCTCTGATCACTTGTGGTTCTGCGCCGAGGCCAAGCTGACCAGAACCCGAGACAAGCGCTCGGACGAGGGGCTCACAAACTCCCTCCACCTCCATCACCTCCACCTCCCTACATCTCCATCACCACCATCAGACCTAGACCGTCTCGCCAGGAAGCAAGATGTTATTTTTATAGGGAATTCTACCAAACCTCTGTGGCGAATGGACAGCTGTCATCCAGACAGCCTGTCCAAAGACTGCTTCACTTTCACGGACGCGGAGACCGTGTGCCTGGGCCTCTCCGGTGGAGGTGGAGGAGGAGGAGGAAGAGGGGATAAAGGGACACAGTTGGTTAGTTACGTGAATCTGAGCGATTTGTACCTTTCTTTTTGTAATTCCTACTCACTTTTGGATTTGTTTTACGGGTTTACGAGTCCGAACATTTCCAATTGCACCCTGGATATGGCCATGGGGGTGGACCTGCTGGGATGCAGCGAGTGTGTGCGCGCTTATCAGCTCCTGGACCAGCGGGCGGAGGACAACTACCGGGAGTTTGAGCTGCTGGTTCACAAATACGAGACGGATGCGTACTCTGTCAGGACATGCATGGAGGAATGCAAGGTAGGACTGAGGAGGCCGGGTTTGCGCGCACACGCACACACACACACACACACACACACACACACACACACACACACACACACACACACACACACACACACACACCACACACACACGCACACACACACACACACACACACACACACACACACACACACACACACACACACACACACACACACACACACACGCGCCCACACACACGCACACACATGCACGCATGCACAAGTGCATTTAAGGGGGTGGGTGCACAGTCGCCATGGCAACCGTTGAGCATATCTGTCAGTATTTAGTTTCTGGAGATCATGCAACCAGTAGGCTACCTAGCAGTCAGGGTTTGCGCGCGCACACACACACACACACACACACACACACACACACACACACACACACACACACACACACACACACACACACACAGTTGCATCACATGACAATGGCATGGAGGACTATAATAGGGGACAGGTCAGTAGACTCCTACAGTCCTCCATCATCTCTTTCTGTTTTTAAACATGGACTACTTTGTGGAGTGTGAACTGTGGAAGTGACGTTTGGAGCATTTGGAGCCATGCAGGCTTGCACCAGTAGCTCTGTGAAATGAGGGGCTGTTGAGTGGTGCTCATTGCAATATCGTTAATAGCACGCCAGTGATTCCTGCACCTAATCCAGGCTTTGTATTGTCCTGCAGTTTGCTGGTTGTTTCAATAACATGACAGCACATATCTCAGGCTGTGGAGCAAGGCTGTCTACACACGCAGACAAACATTGTTACTTTAGGCAGCAAGGCCCCACTCAGCTGTGTTGAACACAGAACCCCACCCCCTCCCCCCTGTAAATAGTAACATGGTGGGGATACATTGGTTAAATCACACTTCAATCTGGTTCATTTGTTGTGCACTAGACTGTTGCAGAGGCTTCCTTTTTGTCCCCCAGACAGCTGCTGTGCATACTCCTGTGCTCGCTGTCCATGGTGCTGAAACAAGGCCCCATGCAGCAAAAGGCCTTTCAGGAGAACTTGCTTGTTTCTTTAGCTTTGTACAAATGATATGAATCATTTTGTTTTAATTAGTCTGGCAGTGACGGTTTTAGAGTTAACTTTATTTGACCAACCTCATGTCTTGAACAAAGCGGACAACTACACTGCGTCTATCCCACACCTTCCCATACCTGATTATCTCAAATCATTCATGTTTGGCTGCACACACCTGAATATGGTATGAATATGGTTAATGACAGTAGGGATGTGGGAGTATGGCTCGACAAGGGCAAAAGAGATTTATGATGCTAGTCTGGCTTGTACTGCCTCTGGTATAGATACAGTACTTCCATTCTACTGTATCTACAGTATAGCTTTATTCATGCTTAGTGGATGAACTTTTTACTAATGCTGTAATGTGTATTTGTGTTTGACGCACTGTAGCATAACCATCCTTGTCCTGAACATTAAGGAATTATAATGACAGTTGTTATAAAACGTGTCCGAAGCCAGGAGAGCTGCAGCATCATCACCACCACCACCACCACCACATAAACACAGGTCAGGGAATGAACCTTGGAAAGCAGGAGATCTTCGCTCAAAACTGCAATGATCCTGCAACCCAAACCCATTTCTAAAAGATGGATGTTGTACAAGGGCAGATGGGCTGTGAGTGCTGATAATCCATGTGTGTGTGAGGAGGGCCAGTTAGTGGGAGGATACACTGAGGATAAAGCTTCACAATGGAATCATGTGCTGTTTATATGTTTGTTTATTATGAATCATAGCTTATTGTTAGACTTGTTTGTCAGAGAGTGTTTGCATGCATATGTGCTGTATGGATGTGCATATTTCCTATAACATCTTATAGCTGCTTCCTTCTCATGCCATCTAATCACTAGTGTGCATTTTGCACTCCTACTCTTTGCTAATGTAATCAGACTCAGGCAGGGCTACAGCAGCCTTTTAGCCCCTTTAGCCCAATCTGAATTGCTAATCTGCTCCAGTGTTCGTGTGACCTTTGTGAAAGCACAGCACCCCGGGCCTGCATCACAAACCGCCGCTCCTTGAAGAAACCACTCTGTCGGACAATAAAAAGACATTAAACACAGCTTGAAACAATACTTATTGCTATTCACTCTTATCGCTCTTGTTTCTCTCATCTCAGACCTCTTCCACTTCTTCATCCACACTTTACAACAACTGCTCAAGACTCCTTTTCAAACAGTTTTTAAATGAATTGAAACTGTAACACCACGTGGTGTTTGTGTTTGCTGTAGGTGTGTGTTGTCAATGTTGTATAAGTTAAGAGGATGGAAGAACAGATAAGCAGGGAGATGAGAGGAAAGGAGAAGGTACAGTGGAAAATGTGAGGTAAGATTCAGAGGTGAATGTAATAACTTTACGTTGGAGATTGGAAAGTGTCACAAAGAGGCGACAGTATCAACGCGTATAAACACACACACACATAATCAAACATAACTAGTCTATTAATCTTCATGGACAGATGTTAACTGTGGGTGTCATTATTATTTAAACCAGCTAGCTTTCATCAGTATGACACTGGACCTGCCTTGTTTACTGTCAGAGAATGATGTGTTCCTAGAGTTTACTAGCAAGTGTTACCTGCGTAGCTAGCACTTCATAGAGCATATTCCTCTGTGTCATAGACCTGCATTGTTGCCCCAAATCTATTAAAGAGGACCTATTATGCTTTTTCCCTTTCCTTTAGTGTGTTATATAGTTTTTTGTGCATGTAAACAGTCTGCAAAGTTACAAAGCCCAAAGTCCATGCCAAAGGGAGTTACTCTCCCCCACAGAAACACTGCTCCTGAACAGCCTGAAACATCTCGCTTTAAGTCCCGCTTTTTCTTCCGCAATGTGGTGATGTCACCAAGTAACACATTTGCATAATACTTGCCTAGCGGCTAGTTTGGAATGCCCTCAAACAAAGCTAGTTAGAGTGGAGCTGGAGTGCAGTCTGAAGAGTTTGGTTCGGTTGACCAATCACAACAGAGGGGGCCAAGTGACCAATCAGGGAAGACTGGGCTTTTTGGGAGGGGGAGGAGCTCAAACAGAGCATTTCAGACAGAGGGTGAGAAGAGGTGCTGCAGCACAGCCGTTATGAGAAAAATAAAGCGTTTTTTGAACATTAAAGCATGTAAACATGTTCTAGTAGAAACCAAAAATGCGCCCTAAAAATTAGCATAAGAGGTCCTCTTTAAGAACACATCGGTGAGCCACACTGGTGCACTGGGTGACATGTTTCTTCATTTCCATGAAAACAGGCACCGTAGTTTATTTGGAGTCAGTCCACATACCCCGTCCTGCTGTCGCAAATACTCATTAGAGCTTGAAATGTGTATTAATCTGTGGCTGAAATCAGTCTGCAACAAATGCACTATTTAAATTCTGTTTGAGTAACGTTTGATGAAAACTACAATGCCTAGCTGATTTAGAAAATTGCTTAACCTTTCCAAAAATAAAGAAAATCAAAATGTACATCTTCAGAAGGTACAGGGCTTGGGGCTGAGTGCCACAGACAAGGTAGAGAAGTTTCATTATCAGATTCTGCCACTGACTGAGTGGCCTTTCTTAGTCTGACTTGTGGCTCTCAGACTCCACTTCCTGAAAGCGTGTGTCACACCACTTTTGCTAAACTATCAGTTCCAGACCATAGCCACTTCTTCTATTGACTTACTCTAAGCCTAAGCAAGATCATTTGATAGACATTTTGATATGTCACACTAGGAAAAGCACAGGTGTCAGGTGTAAATAAATAAATTCCATTTAGCTGCTTCAGTTTCAGGGTCCTGGTATCGTGTATGCTGGCTCACTGTCACATTGGCGTGCCTTACTGGGAATAAAACAGAGCCAATCGTTAATGTTAATAACACCTGTGCATTTCCTGCTATGACAAGTCAAAATGTCTGCTGTGAAAAAGGCATATAGACAGATATTTATGCAGATGCTGTTGGGAGCAGTATCTACAGTGTGCATCTAATGCGTGCAGATTGTTATGTAGTATCCCTCCTTTTCGCGTCCTGTTCTTTCCTTTTATAGTCTTTCCTATCACTGTAGAAAAAAAGCAGTAAAAAATGATAAAAGCATTGGCAGCAAAATTTCCATACTGTTATTTTATGGTACGGGTATTTACTATAATTTGACGGTATTCGTCTGGAAACTTCGCTGCCAATGCTTTTACTGTTTTTGTTTTTGTTTTTGTACAGGGATCTTTCTGCGTTCTTTACACCTTTTGATCTCTGTATGTACCTGTTTATATCACACAGACACATGTATGTGGTCACACACACACACACACACACACACTCACACACACTCACACGCGCGCACACACACACACACACACACACACACACACACACACACACACACACACACACACACACACACGCACACAAAGAGCCCCATGTGCCGTGTTTCCTGCAGATCCAGACCTGACCGTCCCTTCCGGTGTAATTTAATTTGCACTCCCATAATTCTCTGCTGCTCTGGTGGCTGTGTCTCCAGGGCTCTGTCTCAACATGTTGATCTCCTTTCTCCCTCTATCTGTCATTGTCTCTCGCTTTCTTTCACATCCTCTCCCTCTTTGTCTTCCTCCCATCTGTGTCAGAGTTCTGAAGGAACCAACATCACATGTACAAATGTGTCCAGTATTCGTCTCTACACCACCCCCACCCCTCTCTCTCTTCCCCCCCTCCTCCGTATAGACTTAGTTCCCATCAGGGGCCTCGGTTTCTCTCTCCCTCTCCCTTCCTAGAAACATGTGGGTGTTGAGCTCTCTTTTCCTGCTGGAGTGATAGATACTGATCTAGGTTAAGGTCCTTTCCTTCCCTTGAATTACAGGCCTGTCCACACAAATCCCACTGTGTACTCCCTCACCCAGCCTCTGCTTATTCAATCACCTTTTCTCCTCTATCACTCTCTATTTCTTCAAGACGATTCAGTTAAGCCTCTATTTAATTCAGCCGTTTATGTGTTAACTCTACGGTGAGGACAAGACGATTGTGTTTTCCATTCCATAAAACAGAATTACAAAAAGTCCCCACATGGAGTCTTAGTGCATGTCAAGGCAAAATTAACAAAAGATAAGACAAAAATGTACTGATCCCCAGGAGGGAAATTGTGCATTACAACACCACTAGAAGCAGACCAGAGATACAGTAGGAAGTGAAAAGGGTCCACAGTCATGCTAGCGGCTCTGTGAGGCTGCACAGCTTTGAACTAAATTTGAATGTCAGCTGTGCCAACATGTTGATATTTAAGTATACCATAGTCTTAGTTTAGTGTGTTAGCATGCTAAAATTATCTAATTAGAATTAAACACAAAGTGCAGCTGAGGCTGGTGGAAATGTTATTGGTTTTGCGGGTATTTAGTCATAAACCAAAGAATTGGGCATATTGAAATTTGACCTGATAATGGTGCAAGATGAAAAATAAAGGGATCACAGAAGTGGTTATATCATAGATTTGGGTCAGTAGGGGGCCTACTATGCCTGAGAGCGAAACTTAAAAAGCAACACGTTCTAACACGTTGGAAACTGAATGGAACATTACGTTATGAACACAAACAAAACAACTTCTTTAGGTTTAGGCAACAAAACCACTTAAGGCTGGCCCACACTAAAGGATTTTCCAAATCTTAACAGATTTTGAAAATGTGAGAGACCTCGAACCTAACGACATGTTATGATAGATTTAACAGTTTTATTCTTATAGTGTGTGAAGAGCAACGATTTGGCCAAAACAGCACACCACACACTAACAGATTCCATTCCTGAACAAGAAGAGTCCCGACTAAAATAAAATGGAAATCTCGCAAAATCTCTCGCGATCAAACGTGGATTTTTGTGTAAAAAAACAAGGCGGACGACAGGCAGGAAGAATTGGTGATGTTAGTTTTTGCGCTACGTTGTACTGAAAATTCAAGAAGGATGGATGGATGAAGTCATGGAGACATGGTAATCAAACACTCCCGTTGGCGCCACAAATCAACAAGTTGGTCCTCCATTATTGAGCTCCATATTACTACTACTTTATGCTTTGCCCGTGAGATGATTTGTGCGTGGGTACTTTTTTTTCCACCACATTGTTATTAGTTAAGTTAGGGGAGAAACGTGTTTTCGCTTAATATAACTATGTTTTTAAAGTGACAGTGAAACTTAATGCTTGTGAAAACAAAGACAACTACATGGATGTGAATCCCGGCCTCCTATGTTTTGTGTTTTTGGAGTTCTTTAAGGACCCCTTATCCATGTCGGCTTAAAAAATTCAGAATGTGGGATATGATTGAAAGCTCAACAAGAGCTACTAAACAGCTACTGCGTGGTGAGATTGCTTTTGTCAGTTCATCTAAAAATTCACTCTGAACCAAAAGAAATTGAGAGGACTAGCAGAGTCAATAGAACACATTGTCCTGGGACCATAGATACTGTATCTGTACAAAATGTCATGGCAATCTTCCCAATATCTGTAGAGATAACTGACCAATCAGCAGACTGACATTGCCATCCCTAGAGCCCCACTGCCAGCAAAAACATCAGAGCTATTTGTAACACAGGACCCTGAAATTTCAGCTCAAAAAGTATATGCAGTATGTACAGTATTTATATATGTATTATTTAATAAGTTTGGGACATATTCAGAGGTTGAAACACTATAAGAAAACATACTGACTCAGCATATGTTTCTAAAAAACACATTTTGCTTTAAAACAAATGGTGAATTAATATGTGAATTGAATGCTTTGACATAGCACACTGATGTACAGATTGTTCTGCTATCAACACAGACGGCATGGCCTTATACTGCAAGTCCTGCACTTTTCTCTCTCCCTCAAATTCAATTAGGGCTCTGTTGCTTCTCTACGCTGCTCAAACTGATCCAGGGAAACTCCCCTTCACATGAGCTGCCAGTGTTTGTTTCTCCCCAGGCAGGAGATAAGGGAATGCGTCTGTTCGAGAAGAACACAGCAGCACTCCCATGGAAACGCCTCCTCGTCGTCCTCTATTCCCCGTCTACGCAGCACAATGAGACCGTACAGCTCCCTCCTTCGCTGCCTCGGGCATCAGCTCCGATCAACACATCCCATTTCCTTCTCCACATATATTTTCCTCCCTCTTTCCTGCAGGCCACTATCCTGAAAAATGTCCTGTCCCTCATTCAGCTAATATATGGAGGAGTACTGTCCTGTTTGCCTGGTGCGTGGGTACTTTTTAGGCCAGCTGAAAAGAAAACAGTATGTGCTCCATGCGCGTGTGTGTGACTGTGTGCAAGAACAAGCTGCATGTAAGCAGCCAGTCACTGCAGGCCATAGATCAGCTCCACTCATAATGAGATAAAAGTTGCAATGAGTCCCTTTTTAATGCTTCCAATTCAATCAGATCTATGGCATAAACAAATTATGACTTTTACAAATGCACACTTGCTATCTGTCTCTCCTCTCCTCTGTCTCACTGGTATGCTTAGTTGAATGATTTGATGAGTGGGTGATGTGTTATGTTTGATTTTCTGTGACAAAGTGAGGAGAGAGGGAAGGGGCTAGAGAGAGCGGAAATGGCTGCTACTGATAACTGACTCCATGCAAAATGCATTAAACTCTCCGATAAAATCTGTAAACATCAGGTGTTGATTTGTTTCAGCCCACATCTATATAAAAACAGTCAGCATCTTCACGACTTCAGGAAAAAAAAACGGTATGCGTCTGTACAACAAAATTTGCATTTGTGTCCAGGATACGGCTGATATCTGCCACTTCAGTTTTATTCAGTGTTAGTTGGCGGTGAACAAAAGGAAGATGACAATTGGATTAACAAAATTAAACAAATAATGTGAGGATTTAAAAACACAAACCATCTGATATACACAAGCGCTGCCCATGACAGCCCAGCGCTGTTTCACATTTCTGGTGTCACCTTTGTGTTGACATGCACATGTTAATTCAGTTCTTGTGCGTAAGCATGGCATTGATCTGTAGACTGAATAGCTGATTTGAAAGGAAGAGAAGTAGTCATGGCATTGCATATATAAAGCAGAGAGTGCAAGCAAGTGCCATCTAGACACTATTTTTAGATTAATGTCACCATGCTGTTTGATGGTGTCGTTTGTATTGGGTGAGAAATCGAATGGAACGGCACATCACATTTCATTTACAATCTCTCCTAGAGGTAAAGGCATCTGAATTATGAATGCATTTGAGGCGAGCATGACACTTTTCTGTAAAATAGATTGATTGAGGTGTGTGTTTACAGGTCTTGGGGAGCACTACTGCATATACAGAGGGAGCTGTGCAAAATCTGATGAATAGAAAAATTGTGGGGATGTGGAGAAAGAAAGAGGAAATACCTTAACAGACCTCAGTTGCCCGTTCCTCACCTCTGCTCGAGGCTAGTGGCTTGACCTTAACTGCTCCTAGCACAACACACCCACGTCTCCGACCGAACTGCGAACTGCAGTTAGAGTTGCACTGTCCATCATGAGTCCAACAGTGTAATAGGAGTGCAAGGCCGTGGAGTACTTGTTTAATACACTGTGGTATCACCCAGAACATCAGCATCATTGGTGACCAAATCTGGATAGTTTAGGCTGATAAATTTCAAACAGAATGTGACTTCCTGTGCTGCTCATGCTTCTGGAAACTGCCCAAGTTGACTAGCTTTTCCGGCTGCATGCCACCAGGCAAGAAGGGATTCATGTTAAACAAGACTATTTCATCAAATCTCCAACCACTTCCTGCTTATGTGCATGAGTAAAAAGGGGTATTTTGTTCCCCTGAGCTTGACTTCTGAGGCAGCACTTCCTCTCAGGCAAATCCTATGTCCTCTGCATCTACCCTAAATCATCTCAACTTACACATTTGATGGGTGGAGGTAGTTGGTTGGTACCATGCCATTGTTCCGACAGCCCATTATTACAAAACCCCCAATAGTCCAAAAAATGTCTATACTTTTATAGGCTACTCTACAAAACGTAAGCACAACTACAAGCCAAGTCTAACTTTCTGTAGGCCTACAAGAATACTTAATTATACTTTTCTAAGTATATCACAATCAAGTACAAGTACGCCTATAAGCCAAGTGTACTTAGACTTTTCTGTATACTTGTCAGCGCAAGCCAAGTACACTTAGACTTTTCTGTATACTTGTCAGTATGAGCCAAGTATACTTAGACTTTTCTGTATACTTGTCAGTATGAGCCAAGTATACTTAGACTTTTCTGTATACTTGTCAGCATGAGCCAAGTATACTTAGACTTTTCTGTATACTTGTCAGTATGAGCCAAGTATACTTAGACTTTTCTGTATACGTGTCAGCATGAGCCAAGTATGCTTAGACTTTTCTGTATACGTGTCAGCATGAGCCAAGTATACTTAGACTTTTCTGTATACGTGTCAGTATGAGCCAAGTATACTTAGACTTTTCTGTATACTTGTCAGTATGAGCCAAGTATACTTAGACTTTTCTGTATACTTGTCAGTATGAGCCAAGTATACTTAGACTTTTCTGTATACTTGTCAGTATGAGCCAAGTATACTTATGTGTACCTTTGTTAAGTATATCTGATAAGTTCATAAAAAGTAAACTGAAAGTATACTCTTATTTTAAGTTTAAAAGAAGTATACTAATAGCACACTTGAATAAAATAAATTAAATAAATCTTTTTGGTAAGGGCTGTTATCTTGAACGGAAGCACATGGCTAAGTATTATGCAAAATAACGTCATTGGACCTTCCCGTTGAAATATTTTTTTCCTACCATGGTGAAGGCATGACCCGCCCTACTCTGCCTCTGGTTGGCTTACCCTGATATTCCTACCCTAAACCTGACTAATCTCACAACCTAACCAACCCAACCTACAAAGGCATTGAAGGCAAGGAGATGGGAAGGTCCGATGATGTCATTCTGCATAATAATTAGCCATGTGCTTCTGTTTGTTGCATGGAGAATCTGTATTTTCGGAACAAGGGCTTTCGGAACGATGGACAGTCCCCGAGTTGGTGATGGTTAAGGGTAATTGTTTTATGGCTTTTCACCGCAGTTTATAATAAACAGCTAGACTGGGGGTAAGCAGGGAAATTAGTGAATGCCTAGCTGAACTAAGACCACATTGACACGTAGCCACTTCATGCATCTTTGGCGGATCAGATACCAGAAAAGTGTAAATGCAGCCAGCAAGCATTAAAAACAACATTCTAGCCAGATATTGAAACTACTTGCTACTTACAGGGCCTATCCTCTGTCATAATGACGGCTGAAATTACACTGAAATTAGCCATAATTGTTCCTGTCACATTTAAAGCAACAAGAATAAAGCAACAACTTAAGGCCATGCAGAAGTCATAATGTGCAGTTGGGGCATTTATCCGATCCCTGATCAGGTGTAACCACTGAATGATCTGTGTGGGTGAAAGAGCATTGATCTGTTATCGGTGAGGAAGTGTGAGTGTGAGCATGTGATGAAGAGCAAAACATTGGTCTTGCTAGTCCATGCGAGTGAGTCATCCATGTGTTTGTGCTACTTTATGGATAGTTGTTAGCTACCTTGCTAAGCTGCTAATGTTGTGACTACACTACTAAAGTGCACAAGTTATTCTTCTTCTGGTGGTTTTTAGCCAAACAGCTTCAGGTGTGTTATAAACCCATCACCCAGTGGAGCGAAGAAGCGCCGACCCGGATTTGCATGTAGCCGAGGGATAACCTGAGATTGAGACGTATATTTGTGTCTACGTATTAACTAAAGTTTATTAAACTGCATGTGGATTTCACCTGCATAAAAGACGCTTGAAATGGAAACGAAAACAACAAAATCAAAAGAAACTGAAAGTGAAGTGTGCTGAGAAAGCTGCATCACTGAGCATCACTGGCAGAGAGACAGAAACCAGTCACAGTTCCCAGACTCTGGTGGTGACATTCTCACATTACTGAGTCATCATCATCATCAGCCGCTCACAGCATGTGATTCAGGGAGAGCAGAGCAGAGCAGAGGAGAAGATAGACACCCGAACATGCAGTTCTTATGTTTATAATCTCCCACATATACTGTACATACACGGCATATACTGTAGCATCACCAACGACAGCACACACACGTGAGAGAGAGACAGGTGACGAACAGAAGTAGAGAGACTGACAAATGAATGGTTAGATTAGAGGGAATACCCGCTGATGTGTACAGCATGATGGGCTCCTGTCAGATCCCTTGACATACTGTATTTTCTCTGGGTTTTGTACAAACAATTCATTTGAGCACCTGGTCCTACCTAATCCTTTCCATTTTAATCAGGCTAGTGTTTCTGTCAATGGATGAGTGTGTGTTAAGTGAGGGGGGCACGTGTTTGCATGCTTGAGTGCACGACACAGTGATATGTTGTTTCCATCCGTTATTTGTTATTAATTTAGTATGAAGATTGAAAGTATTCTTTAAGGAATAGTTTGACATTTTGAGAAATTCACTTATTCGCTTTCTTGCCGAGAGTTAGATGAGAATTTCGATATAGATTTAATTGACAGTCATTATAAATACACATAATACTGCTTCACCTGAAGAGAGCTATCACATATTGTACATATGTATGTCTATTAAATACAGTGTTGTTACAAAAGTAACCTGTTACAATAATTTATTACACGGCTGTGTTGAATACTCGATTCTGATTGGTCAATCGCGGCGTTCTGCGGTCTGTAATTTCTGTATAACAGACCGTTGCAATGGGTGCAGTTCAGATGTTGGACTCTGGCGGACCGTTTTTGTGTCAAAATATTGATTTCTTCAGTAAAGATTTTGGTAATATTATGACATTTACTATGTCAAGTAACTTGTTACCACCTGAAATTAAGTGTTTATTGGTTAAAGTTTTTCATTCATCCACACCGCACCACTTCTGCTAGGTTGTAAAGTAATGTATTACTTTCAAACTAAAGTAATACATTACATTTTGAAAGTAACTTGCCCAACAGTGGTTAAATATGTAGCTGCAGCCAGGAGACAGTTAGTTTAGCTTAGCAAACAGACTGAAAGCATGGAGAAACAGTTATGTTTTTTACGCTTAGATTTTTGCAAGGCATAAAGTGTTAATTATTGAGTTTTAGATGTGCTGGAGCCCTGTCAGATGAGCCTTCGCCAATTGTCAGATGGGATAGCTCCCCCGCGACCCTGAATAAGATAAGCAGTTACGGATAATGTAGATGCTCTGGTAGATGGATTTTGTTACTTTTGGGTGGAGCCAGGCTAACTAGCTGCTGGCATTAGTATCTTATTTACCGTATAGACACAGTGTTATTGATCTTCTCAGCTAACTCTGCAAGAAAGCAAATTGGGGTATTTCCCAAAATGGTGAACTATTCCTTTAAAGTTCTATGTTATGTAACTTGAGAACATTATCATTTTATAGGTTGCACTTTACATTTATTTTATTGTTACTAGTCTGTTGATTTTTTTGATTACCCAATTAATTATTTTGGTCAGAAAATGTCAGAAAATAATGAAAAATGCCCATTATAATGGCCAGGGTGACATATCTAAATTGCTTGTTTTATTGATAAATCGAAGCCTAAAGATATTCAATTTAAAATAAGAGCCGCTCTGGGGAGCTGGAACCAGAGGATGTTTTGCATTTTTGCTTGAAATGAAGCAGAATCGGTAAATTTTCTGTCCACTGACTAGTAATCGAATGATCAATTTGTTTCAGCTCTAACTATCCTATCTATCCTGATATTCAGTCAACCAGTGGCGACACTCAGAAGTGAAAGCACGGGAGGTTGTTGATGCAGTTGTTCGTGTTTCTGGATTGTAACAAGTGTGGAATAAAATGGGACTTGGCTTTGAAGCTCTAAATGTATTCAGTCATGATGGATATTTTTATCCCTGTCTGATAATAATAGAAATCAAGACAATAATAATGCATTGTTTCACGGCTGTTTCCAGGGCAGTGTGATGGAAGGTTGCACTCAGGGTAACAACAATTCACATATGATACAGACTTTCTTTTAAAAATCTTTTTCTTTTAATCATTATGCTTTGTGTTTCTCCTAAAAAGTGTTTTCCAGGTGGGGTGGAAAAAAACCTCTAAAATAGCATTTAGGCAATATCACACTAAACGCCTCCGTTCAAACCGATGCAAATGAGTTTGTGTTGTCCTCCTCGCAGTCCTCATTATGAAGCCAAAGAGGCTGATTATTATTCACATCATTATTCCAGTGGCACCTAGCAACCGCCTCACCTGAGGAGCCTTTCCTGGTGCGTGATACAGGCTTATAGTATGTGAGACCTACAGTATGATCGGTGGTCCCATTGTGTCAGTGGGCTGAAGGTAAGCAAGTAGTATCCTCATCCCCACACCTCCTCCAGTCTGACACTGTAATTTGATTGTTGACGGAGCGGGAAGGGGCAGAGAGAGAGAGAGAGAGAGAGAGAGGTTATTGATGGGAACAGATAGAACATGGTAAAGGAACAAAGCGAGACAGAAGAGGAATGGAACGGAGCTTGACCTGATGATGAGGGTCTTATCGGCACCTCTTCGTAATGGTTTTTCGCCTGCTGTGTGTGTATGTGTGTGTGAAGTGGATGGATGGTGGAGGGGTTAGTGGGGTTTTCCACCTGCTGAAGTTTCCCTCTTTGTCGAAGACCCTTTTGTCCACTCTTTCCTCATCCTTTTACTTCCATCTTATGCATCATTCTTCTTTTGTTTATATCTTTCTTTCATCTTTTCCTCATTTGGGAACTACCTGCGTAACATGTATGGTGCTGTCCCGCTTTGCCTCTTTTGTTGCAGTTTTGCTTTACAGTGGCATTGACAGCCCCTGACTGGTTCTCTGTAAATTATTCATCTTGTCATTGACTTTTCAAAAGCGCTGAGGAGGAACTGGAACACTTCTACCTTGCTCCCACAGCCCTGTGACACAGCTGTACCTCGCTTTTTTGTAAGCAAGCAAACAGACACACACACACACACACACAAACACACACACACACACACACACACACACACACACACGCACAAAGGCCTGCCCGGTTGCATGAAAAGGCGTGTGAATGACATATTAATGTGCAAGGCAAAAAGCGTGCAATTAGAACACTCTTCTTGCTCTGGGTGTGTCATTTTCACACCATGTAGTCTGTTCTGACTGCAATGAAAAATGCATCTGTGTGACTATGCTACGCTCAGAGCTAGTGACGTGGAATAAAAAGTGAGAGAGGCCGCATATGGCGGGCGGGAGGGGAGGTGGAAGGGTCTAACAAACACAGGACTTTCAACTAGGAGACCGGAGATCGAGAGCAGTGTTTTGTTTAGTTACGTTAATGACATCACGTGTTTCCCATACTTATGTTACCTTCTTTCCGTATTTATTTCACTTAGTTTACATACTTATTTTAAGCCCAACCATGAATTTTTTTGAAACCTAACTAATTGGTTTTGTTGCCTCAACCTAAGTGAGTGTTTTTGTTGCCCCCTGCTGGTAGACTACTGCAACTTCCATGTGCCGTATAATATTCACGCCTCGGCGATGCAAAACGTGACCCTGACACGCTATCCTCTGATGGACCGGCAAGACTATGACACACTTTTACGTGATATAGTGTTGCAAAGGCGTGTGCAACGCCGCCACATTCATGTGTAAAAGCATGCGAGCACACACAAGAATATACATGCACAGGGCATTTTCAAACATCACAGGCACACAACGGTAAATAAAAAAGTACTCACCACGCATGTCTCGTACAGTAGCATGCAAACATTTTGATTAAAATGTCATGGAAACAAAAAACAAACGTGCTAAAACCCTTTTTTTTGTAGCTGAGTTTTCTCCCAGAGACTTCTTCATTTCAGAGACCATTTGATCACAAATGGCCTCTATGTGGGCTTTGAATGTGTTCAAATTCATGTTCCATACACCAAAAATGCTCTTCTGTGTTTTAGTACCTCATACCCATGTGCCCAGAATCCTACATTTGAGACAGCAGCCATTGAGCATTTAGACAGTAGGGATGAGCTTTACATAAAATTAAGCTTTTTTTTATGGTGTCCAGACTGCCACTGTATGTGTGTGTTTGCATCGCAAACTAACCTGGAGGGCATGAATGTGTTTTGGTGTAGATATCATTTCCCCACTGTAATCCTACACAGTTCCATTCCTCTTCCCATTTTTATCGAGGTGGTTACACGTCACACAATCGCTGCCCCTGTTCGTCACCTCCTCTTCCTCTCCCTATCTTGCTCCCTGTAGCCCTAATCCTCCTGTGCAGGCTCTTAGCTGAATAAAGCTGTCTCCCATCCTTTCTCTTTATGGCAGGATTTACAGTACCCCTTCATATCCCCCTTTTAGCACTCTTACGGTAGCTTCCACTGTTACAGGGCAGTGCACTTTGAAGAGCACAAGATTCAGTTGCACAATGGAGGGAAATCCCTGAAAGGCCTTGAATGTCTCTGAAAAACACCAACTAACCACAACATGGAGGGGCTAAATATAATTTAAAAGATTGTAGAATTAGCATGCATAACTTTAAAATGTGTTTGCGTTGCACAGAAATTAAAAATAGAAAGGTCAGGCAAGGTCATTTTTAAAATGGAGACAATATTGATTCTAAGCTGGCTCTGTGACACACTATGTTTTAACCAGCTATCAAGTAAAGACCTCTGTATAACAGACTGTGAGCGTCTATAAAGCCGTTTGTTTGCGTTACAGTGAATCTTGGGGCTTCCCTAGCCCCGTTCCGATTGTCTCACCCACACTATGGGAGACATTCCCAGGCTGTGTGCTGCTCTTTAGCAGAGGTGGGGAACCAGAGGAACATTTGCTAAACCGACCAGTTCGTCTCCAGGTAGTCTTGTAAAAATACTGTTTGTAAACACTTGAGATAAACTATGAGTCCCATCTTTGTGTCGCTTGTTGAATTTTGTTTCCAAGGAGACGAGGAAGACGCTGCAATCGTGAAACAGACTCGGACAAGTCACACAAAGGTGAAATTTCTGCTTTATAATAGTGTTTTCAAAACAATATATTTTACTTTTAAAAGAAAAGGGACTTTAAAGAGGAGGAATAAGTAGTTGGTTTGACGAATGAACATCTGGCTAACTGCCCCACCTTTGTTAAAGTGCAGTGCACAACCACTTCCCTGAGCTTTTCAATGGGAACCGAGCGCTAAGGGACTTCCCATTCATTTTCATCGACCACCTTTCCCTCTGAGACCCGCAGGATTGCTGGGGACTATTGGTACCAACCATGTCCTGGTATCTTAATGTGGTATTTTGGAGGGATTTTTGACCATTTTTATCAATTCTTGAGTGGTAAAAAAATTGTTAAATTTAACACAAAATCTGTGTAATGAATAGAATCAACCCTAAAATTGCTGCAACAACTTATAAGACATAATAGAGCATGGGGATGGTCATCATATACTTCCATTATAATGTTCTAAGCCCTTATACACTTGGAAGACATACTACATTACACATATACACTGGAAAAAAAGACAAAAATGTGTCTATGTGGGTCTCAGAGGGTTAAATGTGACTGTCCTTACTTTCAGTTGGCAAACAAATGTGTGGGATCCTCATTTTTCCTGTGTCCTCTTGTCCTTGGTGTCAGTTAGTTTTGGTATGCATATCAGTACTCAAGCATAATGTGCTGTCATTCCTACAGTATAATCTAGTGTGTGTGTGTTTGCAGTGTCTTTGAATAGACAGGAGGAAAAGGAGATGTGAATTCGTCAGACAGATCTTTTCCAAACACTCAGGATTTAATGATTTGTTTTTGTGTTAGCAGCGGTGTTAATGGGATATGAGGGACAGCACATTACTGTATACGTGACTGTGCTTGTATGTATGTGTGCGTGACTGACTGACTGACTGACTGTGTGAGTGAGTAAGCGAAAACGGTGAGTGAGAGAGAAGGAGGGCGACTTACACAAACTGACTTATTGATTTCCCATTTAAAAGCAGGGGTGAGGTTTCGGATGGGAGAGATTGGGAGGCGGAGTCGTCAAGAGAAAGGAAGACATGAGGTGGAAAGAAAAGACAAAAGAGAGGGAGGGGGGCGGGCCCCGGGATTGACAACAGAATAATACTGATGATGCTTGGAAAGGGAGTGAGCTGGGTTACACATGTAGAGGGAGAGTGGACATGCAGGGGGAGGGCTGGTGATGGGGAGAACATAGCTTGACCTTACACCCCCCCCCTACACCCCAAACAAGATTGATGTTTCAGTCAAGGCACACAGATGCTGGTAGCACAACTCTGGCATAGGAAATGATGGTGATTGATTGATAGGGGATGCTGAGGGTCATATCCTGTACAGAGGACAGCAGGAGTGTTACTGACAGAATTACTTGGTGCTCTCTCTTTCATCTCTTCCTCTATCTGTCAACCAATCCTTTATTCAGCTCCTCCAACTGAGGCTAAAGCTACATGTACAAAGCTACATTTTCATTCCCATATCTTGAGGTCAGAGGTCAAGGGACCCCTTTTGAAAATGGCCATGCCAGTTTTTCCTTGCCAAAATTTAGCTTTAGCTTTAAAACTGAGCATGTAACAACCTAAAAATTGCAAGTTGCGTTAATGCATTAAAGAAATTAGTGGCGCTAAAATGACTTTGCGGTAACTTTGACAGCCCTAAACATAACCCTTTGACGGTTTGAATGCTTACTAAAAAACATCAGTGGACAAGCAACATGGTAGTCGTTGTTTGTATGTTCAAACAGTATACCTTTCTTTTGCAAGAAAAAAGGAATTTGAGGATGAGGAATAGTTACTGTAGCTAGTAAGCCAGTCATCTGGACATGCCATCATTTGCAGCTTTTGTGAGAGCAGATAAACACACTGTTTAATCCATTCCTGACACTTTTGCTTGTGTTTTTGGTTTTGGAAAAGGTCATTTCCAAAATTACCTTCAAGTTCTTGTCTAACACACACAATTGGTGCTGTAGAGTAACTGCTGTTGTGAACAGATATACAGACCTGACAAACAGCGCTGAGCTGCTGTGAGCAGTGGGGATCAGAGCCGGTGCTGCACTCAATGTATTCTGTGTCCACACAGAAAAGGCTTCCCTCGGCGTAATTACATAATTACAGCTTCTACATCACTTCACCAAACCACTTTGGTGAATGTGGCTCTGCTTTTTTTTAAACCAGACCAAAAATGACATGCTAAAAAATGTAGCTCCTCCAGCAGTAATTTGCAGTTGTTAATAGGCTAAGACAACCAACCTTGGGGTCCCGGCCCCTATTAGGGGTCACCAAAGCTTCTCTGGGGTCGCTAGGCTTTCTTGATTTTAAGGGGTGTTAAGACAGTGAAGACCTGAACACAAGCTATATTCACAGAGCCTTCCCTCTCTGCTAAACTGCCTCATCCTGCATTAGAGAAGTACACAGCTAAAACAACTAAAGAGCCATTAGAAAAATGGCCAAGCATCAGTGAGAAGAAAACACTGAATATGTAAAAAAAAAAGCCCATTATGTATGATTTTTTAAAATGAAAAAAAAAACAAGACAGAAATTGTATTAAAAGTTTCTAAAAATAACGAACTCATCTCTGATGCAATATTCACAGGAAATAATCTGCTTAAAATCCATCCAAATGACTCATTTTACACAAACTCTGCAGTTATTGCGTTCACTATTTGATTAATTGTACAGTTTATCAGTTGTTTTGTGCTGTTGTTATCCATCAAACTGTTTGTTATGCATCGAATATAATATGAAATATCCATGAAATAGCTTGCTCAATGATAGAAAAGGCGTCCCATTAGGAAAAAGGTTGGGAACCACCGGGCTAAGATGCAACATCATCATCATCGTCCCCAGCAGAAACAGCAGTTTCACATACCTGCAGAAACACCAACTCTACCACAGCATGCCAGGCAGAAGCAAGAGGACTTAACAGGCCCCGGGTGCTTTATATAGTCTGGCCTGATTAGTGGGTTGGTGGAGGAGGAGTCAGGTAAGGGGCTGCGTTCATGAACTGAGACACTATTAAGGGAACCAAAAAATGTACCTTAGCACACATCAAGGCCTATTGAAGGAGGCTGGGACATGGGCGGACACGGGTCTTGGGGTATGGGGTACAACACTTGCTCAGTGTAACTGAAGCTGCGGTCGTGCGTTGTGATTGGCTCAATTTCGGCGAGAGCAGACCAGATTTTACTGCGCATGTGTTGTACCCCCAAAGTAATGGCGCGTTGTTGACGCGTGACCCAGCCTCTTTCAATAGGCTTTGCCACACATTTAGCGAAGCACATGAAGTGGTACCTACCTCACCTCAGGAAGAGCAACAGAGGAGGGATCCCTCTTCCAGGACGGACAACATAGACAATCCATATGACAAAATAATAATAAAACCCGATCTGCTTAATGAGGTCAGTAGTATCAGCGCCGAAAAAACTGATGCAAACGTTCAAATTGGTGCTTCCCAACTCGTTTCCCCTGCCTGCCTGGGTTTCTCTGTCTGTCTCTTTCTCTGTATGCGTCTCTCACTCTTGAAGCTGCATGAACAGCAGCACAGGAGAAAATCGCAGGTGGAGCACATGATGCTCTTACAAGTGTTTGCTTGGGAAACTTCAACCCCATTTATGTTTGTTTGTCGACATGCGTGAGTGTGATCTGGGCATGTGCGTGGTCTGTTATGTGTGTGTGCGTGTGTGTGTATTTCATTGTGTTCCTGTGTGTTCTTGGGGCTCAGTGTAATCACAGCTCTAATCTGTCTGCCAGGAGTCTGTGTGTGGGTGACATTAAAGTTCTCATTAGCACTGTAACTCAGCACCAATGTCACTGTGAAGACACCAACGACACATCCACTGCAGCAAAATCTACCCACCACGTCTGCGTGTGCACGTCTATGTGTGTGTGTGTGTGTGCGTGCGAGAGAGAGTAAAAGCTTCTTAAGTTAACAATTCAAATGATTTCTTGCACCTACTCTCCTCATTTTCTTTTCTTAGTCATTGTTATGTGCTGTCGATTTCATAAAAATTAGATAAAACAGTACAGGAGTGCTCCTTTTGATAGCATGCACTATTAAAAAGTTGGGGAATAATAATAAGTAATGTTGTGTGATTTTACCAGATGAGATGAATCATTTCTTGCCGCACCACATTTTCATTAAATAACTTAGCAGTTCTCTTTGTAGACACACTATTTTGATGTAGCTTATGCTGAAGTAAGGCGGGATGAGTGAGAAAAGAAGAGGTGGAAAGAAGGAATAGTTGGGAAGAAGGAAGAGACTGGTTGCCATGGTAACAGGAAACGGGCTGGATTTGAGTGAAAGATGTGGTGTAGACCGGTTTACTGAATGGGTATACCACAACAAATACAAGGTCTGCCACCCTGCTATCGTACCCAGAAGAAATGCTGGCTGTGCGGCGCTGCATACATTTCTTTTCTCTCATCACCCAGATCTCGCCGTCCTGTTTTTCTATACTCATCCCTTGACCCGACTCTGTTTGAATAAGTGTGGCTGTGAGCGCTCTGCACCAAGTTAGTCTGAGTTGTTTGCAGCAGGCATATTAAGTAAAAAGAACCAGAGCGAGTGAGAGAAGTGGGTCAGGGGAGGATATGGGCGTCTGCACTCAGGCCCGTTCTGTCTGATTTCACACATCCCAGCTAATCAGCCTCTAACACTTACCATCCTCGCTTTCTCTGGGATGCTAACGCACGAGCAATCTGCCCGATTTGTCGTTCTTCGGGGATGCTAACATGCTAACACGGAGCTAATCATCTGTGCAGAAATTATATCCTCTGGAGGATTTTGTGGTGTATTTGAGGCGATCCAGCATGGTGTCTGTGTTACTGTGGAATAGTGTTGCACTGGGAAACTGATTCACAGCTGGTCTGTGTTTGGATGTTAGCATTTGAACGTGCAGCCAGGTTTCTCTGTTGTTGGCTCAACATTTTTTTGGTTCAGGATGGTTTTCCCTGAATGAATGTTTTTTGTGTGAAAAAGGCAGGTTCAGAGGAGTGGAGAGAGTGATAGCAGATCCATCAGACTCGTCTCTCGTGTCCTTGGAGACGCAGATCTGCAGTTTTTTCTGCAGCAGGAACAACAGAGAGGGAGACAGAGAGAAACAGAGTACATTTCGAGGGTCAGAGGCTGAGACACTGATGCTCAGGGAGTGAACATTCAGCACCTGCAGTGGGACTTGGCTGCTACAGCGGCTCATTTTTTTCTGGAGGAAATGGGGTCTCTGATTTGCATTATGCAGCATCCTCGCTGCAATGCCAGCTCTGCTGCAAAATACGAAGTTGACAAATATCAGCTTTATTGTCAGAAGCTGGTCTTGACTTGGTGTTGAAACGAATGGATTTCTTATTTGGCCTTTGGGCTGAAATCATGTCGTATTTGTTGGCGATGGTGTGTGTGTGTTAAGGGAGGGGGGAATAAAAAGCCCCGGGTCTGCAGTTTTGGAGTTGAGAGTTTTGGCAGAGATTAAAGGATGAATGCAGAAAGCTGAAGTGAGTTGATGATGTTGGAAACGTGAGGTGAAGTGCCGGGCTATTGAAACAAACAAATGGAAAGAGTTCTAACTTGCAGCCAGCTTAATGATATGAAATAATAGTAGTCTCCTGTTTTAGAGGTAAATGAGGGAGCGAGCAGGTTCACTTAGTCATGCAGAGTTAGCTTGATGACAGCCACAGTGTTGTTTTACGATGCTCACCTGCTGAGTGGTGCTCTTGTAACAGCGGCTTATTGCCACTTCAGCTATGTATACACTTTCACTTAAGCATGCAGATGCTCACTTTTACTGCTACCACCATTTCAATCCCATACTTTCCATTTACAGTAATCGAATTTCCCACCTTTACTGCACAAAGGAAAACATTAGGTAAAATACCTAATATACAGGATATTTATAATATAACGTATTCAGGGAAATTTGGTTTAGATCCGATGGCAAGTGATACCAGAGCCAGGGTCCCCGATAATGATACTTTTTTATTATTAAAAGCAGCTAATGTGCTATCATGTAAGAGAGAGAAACATGTCATGATTTAATAGGTTAATGCATTATTAATAGGCTCCTTCTGAATGTTCTTTAATTACCACCGAACAATTTGCCAAACAGGAGGTTTCTTATGATTATTCTCTGTTAATTACTTAATCACATGCACGTTTAAGCACAAGACAGGTTTCAATGGAAAATAACAAATGTTCATTATGTTTATTCTCTGAACTATAGCGGCGATCGCTGCACATAACAGCAGCAGAAATGCAAATATTGAAGCACTTAGAAGATTGCATCGAGACTCAAACCAAGACTTTGTATCTAACTGAACTGTATCACTTACTTAATATTGTTTGTTTAGTAAAACTGTACATTTACGTAACACAGGTAGTGTTCCTCAAAGTATTCTTCTACTTCCACTAACAAATGGGACATGTATGAGCAGCTCGGTGTCAAATACCGATGCTTTGTCATTGCCGGCGGCGTTAGATACCAACGCACAAGGCACCCTTAGCGTCGGTATGACGTTCCATTGACTACAATGTAAACCCATTTGCGTCAGTATTTAACGCTCAGGGAAAGTGCTGTGGTGACGTAGTTTAAAGAGCGAAAGAGACACACAGGGCTGGCGGAAGGGGAGGTGGATGGGTCCAACAAACACAAGGCTTTCATCCAGGAGACCGTTGTTTGTGTCCCGTACGTCACATCAGCTGTTCGTTCGTGTCCTGTGTTCACAACATTCAGTGCCATTTTCAGTGCACAAACGTAGTGGTTTTATGCTTTTGTTGTTTTTTCCTAGACATAACTAAGTGGTTTTATTGCCTGAACCTAAGCCAGTGTCAATGCGTCAGTATATGACAGAGTTGGGATGAGAAGGCGTTGGTATGTGCAGTTTGATGGGGATGAGAGGGGTTGATGGGGGATGAAATGGGGGTCGAGTATGAGGGGATGAATTAAGGGTTGAATGAGGATCGACGACGGACCAGAAGGTGTCGTACCGTAGCAAAGAACCCTGGGATTGAGACCCAGGTTGGGGGCTGCATAGCTTCATCATCTCCCCTGTGGTTGTTGTAATAAGAGGGAGCGAGGACAGTAAGAAGGAACCGGGTTTGGAGTTGTGAGACTCACCTATAGTATATACTGGAGGTAGGCATAGAAAAATGTAATTAGAGTGAGACATGGTCTTTGTTTAAGTGTAGGTATAAATATGAAGCAAGATGTGCCATTAGCATACGCAGGAAGACGTTGGACGGAGCTCATTAAATGTATGCATTCTTTCTGCCTGTTTAAAATTTGAACCAGCCATCTTTAAGCTAATCCATTCAGAGTGCTTCTATAAATGGACCACTGAAAACTTTTGCTTAATTAATAAAGGTTAATGCATTCAAGATGGAACACTTAATCCTGCAATACAAGGGCATTTGGTGGAACGTTCATTTTCAGTATGGTTGATATCAGTTTCGTCAATATTTAATGTAGAAAATGAATTTAGAAAAATTCTAAATGGTCTTTCCAGGCCTTTACCAAATCTATTCTTCAAGGGAATAAAGCATTTTGTACTTCTCCCTCAACTACTTTAGTAATACAAGCATGCACATAGAGAGCATGTGACAGATGTTTACTCTCTAGGTTCTGGATTTCCTCACTATGAACACAACAGGTGAAAGTGGGAAAATGTCTCTCTAGTTCAATAGTAACAAACTTCTCCACAAGGCTGAGTGGCCTATATTTGTGACTGGGCAACATCTTAATAATATAGTTGGAAACGCAGCTCTGGAGCTGCAGCCAGAAACATAGTTAACTGTAACTGTACCACCAAGGAAATGACTGTGAGCTTTGCACGAGTGAATTCAAAAAGTGAAGTAGCCACAGTAGCAGTGGCGGGCTCAGGCTGTCTGAGGGGTACAGTGAAAAAAATAAATAAAAAGGGCACCAGCTGCATTGCAGTGGGGCAGCGCTCAGAAAGTTTTCTAGGATTTAGGGCAGCCTGACACTGCATCACGTTTTCTCCATTTAAGGGCACCAATTAGTGCCCTGCATCTTGTTTTCGCCACTGGAAGGGCACCCTAGAGGGCACTAAATCATGTTTTCTCTACTGGAAGGGCTACTTAGATACTTAGAGGGCATTTTATCACGTTTTCTCCACTAGAAGGGCACCCTATACTTCACTTTATCACGTTTTCTCTACTGGAAGGGCACCCTAGAGGGCACTTCATCATGGTTTATCTACCATAGGGGAATCCAAGAGGACACTTTATCATGTTTTCTCTACTGGAAGGGCACCCTAGAGGGCACTAAATCATGTTTTTGCTACTGGAAGGGCTACTTAGAGGCCATTTGATCACATTTTCTCCACTAGAAGGGCACCCTAGACTTCACTTTATCACGTTTTCTGTACTGGAAGGGCACCCTAGATGGCCCTTTATCTCATTTTCTCTACTGGAAGGGCACTGGAAGGGCACTTCATCATGGTTTATCTACCATAGGGGAGTCCAAGAGGACACTTTATCTAATTTTCTCTACTGGAAGGGCACTTCATCATGGTTTATCTACCATAGGGGAGTCCAAGAGGACACTTTATCATGTTTTCTCTACTGGGAGGGCACCCTAGAGGGCACTGCATCATCTTTGATCTACCATAGAGGAATCCAAGAGGGCACTTTTGCTGCATTTCTTTTGAACATGGAGGCATCAAGGGGGGACGATCGCCACCAGTGCACAATAGTGTCACAATACTTTGGGAAAACAGGTTTCTAACAGTAATTTATATGTGTAGACAAACATTACATGCTTATGAAGCAATGTTATCTATTGCCTGCACATTTGCAACAACATTTTGTGTTTGTAATAATTCATTAAATGCAACAATTTCCGGTTGATCGTTTTTGTGAGTGACTGTCACTGCTTCCATGAATACAGTACCTAACTTACCTTTGTACTTAATTACAGTAACACACTCACTGGATGTAGCTTTTAGTGTAAGTTCAGGAAGGGAGATAATTATCATTCTAATTTCCTCATCGCACCGGGTATCAGCTTCTCATTAATTAAAATCCTCACTGAGCATATGTTCAAGGGCTCTATCCACCAATGACCATCCAGGCTGAAGGGTATTCAAACTACAGTACAAGTCATGTCTTTTTACCATTGCTACGGTTTGTCTTATTTTTGTTCAATGTTCACATGGTAGGTGCTAACTTCACTGCTCCTTACTGTATGTACTGTAGTTTGTGTGTTTGTACATTTAGGTTAACAGATAGCACTCTATTTATATTATTATTTATTTGGCGGCCGATAGCAGCTAGTTGAGCAATTTTCTCTTAACCAGACAAAAGCTTCTTTTGCAACACATTTTCAAGCATCCAGTCTCAGCACTCTCACTTTATGCCATCGAGGAAATCTCTGAACCTCATAGAGGTGTTGATGTACTTTGTCCTTATTGGCCATTACTGTGTGTCTGATTGAAGTCTCCGCAATGACATGGTCTTTTGTCAGAGTGCAGGCCATTTTATGTGACATGTGCACCTGACACAGGAGTCAAGAGCGCAAACCTTTCCACATTGTTACATTTATCTACAAAATAACAGCCTTTTTTACTAGGGCTGTCAAAGTTAACGTGATAATAACACTTTAAAGGAAATTCACTGTAACGCCACTTTTCTTTAACGCATTAACGCAATCGGTCTTTCGGAGGTTGTAGTGAGCTCAATTTTAAAGATAGAGTGAAAATACTGGTATCATATGAAACTAGAAAACCTTTGGGATTGTTAGTACCAACCATGCCATACTAGCTTGTTGCAAAGGAGGTTAAATAACGCTCCAAACTTATGCTGAATATTGGTGAGGAAATCATGGCCATTGTCAAAGGGGTCTCTTGATCTCTGACCTCAAGATATGTGAATGAAAATGGGTCCTATGGGTACCCACGAGTCTCCTCTTTACAGACATGCCCACTTTATGATAATCACATGCAGTTTGGGGCAAATCATAGTCAAGTCAGCACACTGACACACTGACACACTGACAGCTGTTGTTGCCTGTTGGGCTGCAGTTTGCCATGTTATGATATGAGCATATTTCTTAGTCTAAATGCAGTACCTGTGAGGGTTTCTGGACAATATTACCTATTCTATTGTTTTTATTTAATTATTTATGTTTCATTCTATTCTGCTGTCTATGATGTGAATTTCCTTGGAAAGCACTTTGTGCTTGAAAAGTGCTCTACAAATAAAATTATTATCATTATTATTATTATTATTAATATTTGTCATTGTTTTGTGTTGTTATTTGATTCCCAATAATAAATATATACATACATTTGCATAAAGCAGCATATTTGCCCACTCCCATGTTGATAAAAGTATTAAATACTTGACAAATCTCCCTTTAATGTACATTTTGAACAGATAAAAAATGCTTAACTGTGGACAATCATGCGATTTATCAAGATTAAATATTTTAATCGATTGACAGCCCTACTTTTTTACATTACACACTATTTAAATGGTTTAAAAATGTGTTTTTTATTCGTCACTGCATCAAGTGGCAGGTAGTTTGATCAAATCTCATTCAACTAGCATCATATTATTTGTGACAGTATTGCTGTAAACATTCAAACACACCATAATTAATTCCACCAATTATTTTTTAAGCACAAATTTGACTGTTGAATTTTTTTTTTGTTGTCAGATGTTTTTCATCTAAAGTAAGTTTCATTAAGAGAAAAAAAAAGACACATTTTGAGTGTGCGCTGAGCATGTCTTTGTATGTGTGTGTGACACAGCTCTGGCTAAGACAGATTTTCAAACTTACCAGGAACAATTCTTTCTATTGTTTCCCTCCAGACCTTCTCCTTTTTTACTCTCGTCTCTGTATTTCACAATGTGAGTCATGCAGCTCACAACGCATATTTTTCACTCACATTGAAACATTTTCAACCTTCATGAATGTGTCTTCACCTCAATTTGCATTACCTTGAGTGAACCCTCGCCAGCCTCATTTTGTGTGCAGTGAGCTCTAAACATCACTGTGGTTCACCTTTCACTTTGAGACTCCAAATTCACCAACTAGGAACTATGAGAATTATGAGACAAAAACAAAGAATGGGAATCAAATCTAATTCTAGTCATTGGATGCTTTTGAGTGAAGGTGGAAGGAAAATATATCAAAAGCTATTTTTCACATTGCACATCTACATGTAGGAGATACAGAACAACCAACAAAGTTTGAGCATAACTGTTACAGATACAAGTAAGACAATAATATGAACTTCAGTTTTGAGATTCATGACATGATTTAAACCATGTATGAAAACAAACTGCACGTAAAAGTCGAGAAAAAGGGCCAACTCCATGTAGCAATTATTTCAAACGCTGGGACAAACCAAACTCAGGCTGTTCTCATACACCATTAAGCAGCGTAACATAATTGTGATTTGGCCCTGGTGCAATTTTTTTTCTTGGGCCCTCGCCCGAAACAGAAGTGCACTCTTGTGCGCACACACGCACATACACACACAACCACTCCAGCCAATTGCAAAGCAGACAATTGCTCTGCCACCATGGAGAGGCCCACCATGCAACTCCCATATCACGGACAGCAGCCGGAGTGCCGGAGTCTGCCCTGGACTCAGCCGCTCATTGTTCTCACAGACACAGATGCGACATAACAATTACAGTGCTATATATTTAAATCCCTGATTCCACTCCATAATAACAAAAAGAAAACAGTACTACTCACCAACTAGAAGTTTATCCTACAGGATGCAAAATCATCAACAACACTGCTTAAGAGCCATGTCCTTTTTTATTGGAATGTCCTGGCCATCAGCAACGCAGCGCGATGTGGCACGCCGTTTTGAGCTGAACTTTTGTCAGATGCCCAGCTGTTTCTATTTATCCAATCATTTCCAATAAATGTTACAATATTAAACATTTGTTTTCTGTTTAAAAAGAACAAACAAAGATAGATAAGTGGTTACGTCTCCAGTCTGATCTGTAGCGCAGAGCTGATAGGTAGCCTACAGTGCGCCGCACCGGTTGCACTGTCAATATTTATGCCACTGTCACCATTCGTAGCGATATATACCTATGAAAAGTAATGCACTGTAATCCGTATATATCCCACAAAATCCATTTGTATGTAATCCATATAATTGTGAGCCAGGAAGTATTAAGAGCGACAAACGCTGTGTAGAGAGGATGTTGAGGTGGATGAGTGGGTCAAAAAACACTGGACTTTTCCTAAACCTAAGTAGTTTTGTTGCCTAAACCTAACCAAGTTGTTCCCTGTGAAGTTTATGTGTTGTTTTGGACATTGATAGGAAAACGCACGAAAACTTTTCGTAAGATATCATACGAACCATTGTATGAGGATATGTTACCAAACTACACAATTCAACAGTCAGCTTTAAACTCTAAACTTATTTCCTTCACTATACTGATACTGATCTTATTTATAATATAGCAAACGCTCTTGCAACGCTGTTCTGAGAATGGTGCTAATATCTCTAAGCATTACCAAATGTCTCCACCATTTGACACACTGTGCATATTGATATTTTATAGTAATCTAATGCATGGTCCATAAGACTGTTAAACCATTTTCTGTCTCTTCAACAATAACCTGTCTGCCTGGACATATTGGGGGCTAGTTTTAATTTGGTTTTAATGTACTGGTCGTGAGAATATTTCAGAGCAACTACTGCAAACATTATTTCTAGATTAAAGGTCATACTGTTTTACAATATATGGAGAGATTTCTGTGAAACATGGTATTAGAGCAGCTGTGGTTACATATCACACCTGCAGCTGCAGTAAGGTTTCCCCCTTAGCTGTCAGAGGTTTGCCCATGTAAGTGCCTGTGTGTGCTTTTGTTTGTTGCCAGACATAGACAGAGAAGGAGAGAGAGACAGAGAGAGAGAGAGAGAAAGAGAGAGAGAGAGAGTCAGTGTCGGTCGTGCACCTGTGTCTGTTTTGTCCCGTGTCAGCGTGGCCTCTATGAAGCCTGATGTTATCAACCTCTGGTGATGAAAGCTACAGTAGACTTTGTCCTTTCCAGGTGTCCCTGGTAGAGGAACAGAGGAGGAGAGAGAGAGTCCTCCGTGAGTCTTGTTATTAAGCTATTTCATGCTAATCTCAGTTGAGTTTCAAGTCTGGGCATGAGTCTGAATCAAATCTTAAATCCCTTTGGATTTATTATCATCCTTTTAATCTCTCACAGGACCAAGTGCCTTGAACAGTCATAATGAAGCACCTTGTGGCTGCAGACTGAGTAATGTAGCCTTAATTGGCTAAATCGCATTTCTTTCAGCCTTTTGAAATTGTACAATGACTGACTAATTGCAGATTATATGGTGGAGCATGTGGAATACACACTCGGTTGCCAGTTTATTAGGTACGCCAAGCTACAACTATTGCAGTTATTACCGTCATGAAGGTTATTATGTTCAGTTTTTGTTTTTGAAAGGTTTTGAATGAACTTCACAGAGCTCATTCTTTGTTGTAGTTTGTGGTAGATTGAAGGTGATTAAAATATTTAGTCCACCTAAATTGATATACAGTAAAGACAAGTCAACGATTGCTTGACTTGGTTTCATCAAAAACACAGTATGTAACAAAATATGGATGATATGATTTCATATAATGTGACCGAAGAGCAGCGTATATAAATGTATGTTGGGAGTATTTTTTACATACAACATAGCGTTACAAATACATTTTTTACATACAATACAATGTAGTGAAAAGTCTATTTTCTCAAAGGGAAGTCAGCCGGCAAAGCCATACATACTCTCCTTATCCTCAAATGATTCATCCCCTTCAACATCTTCCTTTCCCTTTTTATCCTCAGAAAACCTGCACGTTTGTGTGTTTCTTCCACATCTTTCTGCATCTACGTTGCGTATGTGTGACGTTGAATAGCTGCGTGGGGGCCAGGGAGCAACACAATGCACAAGCACTCTGCTACCTCTCAGGACACTGAGTTTATATTAGGTGACGAAGCCTCTGCTGAATATTTCAGTGACGCTGTCTTGCTACTGGAAATGATATAATGAGAAAGCTGTAAAGCAGAAAAGGACCATAGATCACTGCGTAGTACCGGAAACATGCTGTTTGTCAATAAACATAAGTCTTTGATTCAGGTAGAATAGTGTGTACACATCACTGTTTACCCTCATCTTTTCATTTTGTATTGAATAAGCTGGGGAGTTGGAAGATGTATTTGTACTTTGCTATGAAGCTTTCTGAGGTTTGGCCGGAATTTTGGTGACGGGATACTTGCGATTCATTAGAAATCACTTGATTGAACTTGATTAAAATTCACCAATAAAATTTATGAAATGTCGTTTTTTTTTTTTAACAAAGCTAACAAAGCTGATTTGTTAGAAATGATGTTTTAAAGTTATTGTATATAACATTAATGCTATCAGTACAACAACGGAGTCCAGTGTTACCAAATTGGGCTGGTTTCCACCTAGTTGGGCTACCTTTGATTAAGTTGGGCTGGTAGATGAAATTTGGGCTGCTTTTGTCAGCATTTGGAAAATATTGTGAACACAGTATTACCAAACAAGCTGTCATTTTATGGTCAAAAACAGATATTCAGTAAACGTCTTTGTGTCCACTCACACATATTATTGACTCATTTAATTTGAGAAATATTTACGTGACGTGAGTTATATTCAACCGTGGTTAGAGATAATGGAGGACCTACTTAACTTGACATCATCATCATTGCCATTTTTTAGCCATGTACAGTAATGCGGCGAACTGAAAAAAGACATATGGCGGCGATGTGGAGACGCATAGCGGCGATGTTATTGAATGAAAACATTTACTGAGGGAATTTAAACCATCACTGACATGGAGCCTTTTGGTGTCCCGGGACCTGGTGAACGTACAGCCAAAATGTATTGGAGGCCACGGCCACAGTGGCCACGCAACCACGCCCTCCTCCAACTCCCCTGTCCTGAATTTCACCCATTATCATCTGGTCACCGTAGCAATAGCCTATTTATCTAACATTTTTGGTTATTTGATGCAGACATGAAGCTTTGTATGCTTATGATGTTTTTTCTATTGCACATGTAATGGTTTTACAGTTTTACATGGGTTTCTCACAGGGTTATGATTTAGGCTGTTGTTTTTTTTCATTGGATTAGGTGGGTTTTAAGTTGTGATTGGGCTGGAAATTGTCAAGATCTGGCAACACAGGGTCATGTCATACTCACCAATCTGCTGCTTGGAATTTCTCTGTTTAACATAAATATTAATATTGAGCATTAATAAATACCAATCTCTTTGCCTTGCATTTCTTTTATTCAGTGTTGAGCTACTGTCAGTGAAACTCAACACTTCCTGCAGATGTTTCACATGAAAAGCCTACTATAGGAACAAGCGGGATTACTTGTATGGCCACTATTGAGCCACAGGAAGGCTTTTAATGTGAAATACCTGTGCAGGAAGTGTTGAACTTCATAGTAGCTCAACATCGAATGAAAAGAAGAACCAACTGTAATAAGTGGAGATGTAAAATATAAAACATACTTAAAAAAACGGAGAACATGAACTCCTTTCTCTAATATGAACCTATCTTGTTCGCTCTGCATTTGAATTTTCATTCATTTTAAACATCAGTAAATCCCAAACCAAACTAATAAGAATTAATATTACAGCACTGCAATTTTTGCACTTGCTCCCATGATCACACTAAGTTGTGATCTGTGCTGCTACCACTTCCCTCGACCAAACCACTGTCACAAGAAGTGAAATTTCTGGCCTGTTTGTGTTAACCTGCTTGCTCTTTTGTGTCTGTGTGGCTAATAAGTGCTTTTCTTTGAGAGAGTCGTGGCGGGAGGTAGCCAACTACTGTTCAGGCCGCCTCGTCTCCCCTCGCTGTGCACCCCCTGCCGCCTCAGCTGGTCTGGAAACCCACCTTAATATAGATCAGGCACCTGGAAGAGCCGCGTGGGGTCCTGGCCCTCTGGCCTGTTCCAGAGCTTTATTGATAGGCACCGAGCCGAGCTGCCAATATCACAGCAGCACATGGACCTTAGTGTGTGTTTGTGTATGTGTGGGCTCCTTTGTGTACTCCGTGTGTGTGTCTCTATATTGTGGCACTCTTCTTTTTAAGTGTTTGTTTTCCATCTTTTTTGCAAATTCCTTCATCTTGTAAGAAAATGCTTTTGAACATCCAAACAGCCATGCACACTTACCAAACACACTTACCTGTACAACGTGTGCCTAACATGGGATCGTTCTGCATTGGTTTTATATATGAAAGAGGGTGTGTCATTATTCTTTATACTGCTGCTTCTCATTTTTAAATGTCATGATTATTCCATCTAAATAATGACATTGTGAGGTTAAATCAATATCATGGAAAACGAGAACACGGCATACTCATGTACGTCTTAAAACTTTATTCCATTTTACAGAGGCTTGACCTCATCTAATCAGTACAGAGGAACATGAAACATGAAACGTGAAAAATGGGGGTAAGGAGGATGGGTAATGAGAAGCATGGAAAGAAAAGTGTAGAAGGCGGCAGACAGAATAGAAGAAGAATGAAGAGGTGCTTAATATTTCATTAGTTAATTAGAGACTGTGCTACGTTCTGAGTGAGTGTGTCGTAGCTCTAGGCTCCTGGGTGTCACTGTGGCCGGCACAGTCATCACTTACTGTACCAGCCTATTTCCGATGGCCTCCACTTCACAACAAATACAGTACCGGGAGTAGCATAGCTCTTTTGCCACAAACCACGGGGAAGTGGGTGCAGAAAGGTAAAGGTTTAATGTAGGTGCAATGTACAGTCAGGCAAACACTGTGTAGACCACAGAGGGTGTGGGAGTGGTGTTTTTCACGTGCACCCATGTTAAACGTGGACGGATTCGAATATGATGTAATCCATTATTAAACATTTTCGTGCAAGAGGGCGGTTACAGTCTGCTATCCGTCACATCATCTTCTTTAATGATGTAGTAAGAGTTTCTCCTAAACTTTCCTATTAAAATCCTTTGAGCATGACTTTCTCAGATATTGTGTGTGATTGTCCGTATAAACTGGAAGGCTGAAATTTATTGAGGTATATCCAAATAGTTTGGTGTGGACATGAGTATGCACGCGGGCGTAGTTATGCAGCATTGGTGCAGTAAACACATGATGCAATCAACCAGCTTCCATTTATCTTAACTCTACTGTACTCTTGCCGGCCTTATTACCATACAGTAATTAGATTTCCATTTCCATTTCCCTTTACATATGAATGTGTTTACTGATTTATAGTCAGAGAGAGTAAAAAATGCATAACATACATGTTGTTGTTGGATAATTTTGGAGTTACATATAGGTGTTCCTCCATCTTACTGGCAAGAGTACACCAGTGTTGCCAACTCTTTTCCAATGAAAGTAGCTAGCAGCACTATAGCTCCAAAACACACAGAAGACTCTTCTCATTTTTCATCTTCATCTCATCTGATCATTCAAATACACGGATATTTTCACAACGACACAGCCATCTGGAATGAAGCTAAGTGGTGAGTGAGAGTGGTGTGAAAATGGTCGGCAAACGCTGCTTTGTTTCATGTATGTATCATAAAAACGGATTGTATTCGGCTTCCGGTTTCCCTTTTTGAATGACGAATGTAGACTAGCTCTGCCTGCTGATAGGGAGAGTTATTTAATCTCATGCAGGTGCAGAACGTACGTGCTAACTGGCCATCGGCTGTAGTCTTTGCGGTGTGTTGAGTGCAACTTGTCGGCCAAAAAAAAGATGTTTTGAGGCGACGCAACGGGCAGCCTTCATCGCCGCTAGTTCTCGAATGTATGGTTGGTGTGTCTGGGGCTTAATGTGACATAATCACTTTTGAGCTCTGTGCAGCACACAGTCATACCTAACACAAGAAATGTGCACCACTGGATTGCCACTGAAACACCACCTACTGCAGCTGTTGTCCCACTTTGGTGCACCGTAAAGTCTCCAAAATAAAGTAAAGGTGAAGGCATACAACTGTTCTTTTTCTGCATCTGCACAAATATAGGGCCCAGAGACCCAAGGAGGTGGGAAGTGGGGACATGAGGTAAGGACAGTCAAGGGCAGCCTTGAGGAAAGGCGTTGGTTTCCTTTGAGAGAAACCATAGAAATGCCAAGAGTTACCTCAGGCTTCTGGGGAGACGCACTGAGAGAGAGAGAGAGAGAGAAGACAAGTGAAAGTGTGTGTAAGAGAGAGAGACAGAGAGGAACATTTGGAGGGATAGATTTAGCTTTTGACACATGGTTGCTAAAAAAGACTTTTCTGTTGAACGTTTGCCAATTCTTAATTAAGTCTTGTTGCTATTTCAGGCGTAGATGTTAAGACAGAGGTGAGAACGCGTCTTCTGTTTTTAACAAGTATGTTGTGATGTGAGAATGTCACACCGGGTCCAAAAAAGATACAGATTTCTCAATGATGAGTCATAGTTATCACAATAGAGAGAGTGTGTTGTTGGAATAAGTAGCTCTTGGTGTGTGTGTGTGTGTGAGCAGGTAGACGGAGACAGGAGATCCTGACCAGGTCTCCCTACAGGTGGTGACCTCTTTGGTCGGCATATTTGGCACCAAAACATTCTGGAAACTAATAATCACACGCACACATAAGCGCACGTACACACAAATACAGTACCGCAGATGAAAAGCTTTGTCTTGTTTTGCGAGTCCCCGGTGCAATAACGTCTTGCCAGTCCATGAATAACGTTTTCCACAGAGAGCAGAGCAGAGAGAAACTGATGTGCACATGAGCTGTGATTGATGGTTTATTGAGCTTATCAACCCAGAGGAGAACACAAAACTTCATTCTCCAACTCTTCTCTTCTCACCAGAAGGAAAAAAAGAGCAGAGAGCAGAGACCAAGGTCTGCATGTTAATTACAAGTGTATAAGATAAACACAAGTGCATTCTGTGCGTATGTGTGTGTAATTAGGCCTACCATAAAAAACTAGTAGAATTAGAGGTTTGAAGCTCAAAGGAAGTCATTCCTTCAAAATGAAAGGCCTCACATGTTACAGCTTTGAAAGAATCACAGGCAATGCGTCATCATGGGTTCATGGTTACAATATTTTTTGAAAGTAGTCTGCTTATAACATTGTCATTGTAAAGAAAGCACATTATGGGATGTTAATATGATGGAAATCTTATAATATATTGGATTATTTCTGCTGAAAGTGTATTATTTACTTATTCTGTTTTTTACAGACTTATAGAATCAAAAACAAGACAAAAAATTTGCCAAAGTTAAATTTTTCATACTAATAGAAATTGGATTTTTTTTTACTTCAGAACATTTTTACATTACGCATTGCATTGTAGGATAATAGTTTCTTTTGGTATAAGTGGGCAACCTCCGGGTCTGAAAACTGAAGTCAATGCTGAAGTGCCTGAAAATTGCATTCTTTCTAACAGCCAGCAGGGGGCGACTCCTCTGGTTGCAAAAAGAAGTCTGATTGTATAGAAGTCTATGAGAAAATTACCCTACTTCACATTGTAAACATGAGTTTGTGGTCTGAATCGCTAGTTTCAAGTCTTCTTCAATACAGCATGATGTTCATTTAGTCAATTATGGTCCCATTTATAGTCAAATAGACGAAAAGGCAGGGTATGCTTTAGGGCGTGGCTACCTTATGAATGACAGGTCGCTACCACGGTGTTGTCCGGTCTTGATGTTGTCCGTGTTTTTGTCTTACAACTTGAACTCTTTCACTGTGTGCTTTCAGTTCAGGAAAGTTAACTGTAACATTTTGGTTGTCTAAAAATGTGTTTTTCAGCGTTCGGTTATACTTAGCTCCGCCTTCTCATGTCAATTCTGGTTGCAAAAATCCAAGATGGCGATGGCTAAAATGCCAAACTTGAGGCTTCAAAATGATAGTCCAAAAACCAATGGGTGACGGTCATGGTGAATATCCACTTCTTATGTATATACAGTCTATGGTTGAAATCAGGCTCTAAAATAGGGAAATTGTGCATGCTGGTATCTTAAAGTTCATCCAACAGAATTCAACAGTGTTCAAGTTGGGATTGGGTGAATGACTTCATAACCTTACATGGCTCATATACTGTGTGTGTGTAAGCGTCGTCTGACTGGCCTCCAGCCATTATCTCAGCTTGTTAATGTGAATTTCCATGCACCGGTTGTGAGCCTAAAGCGTAGCTGCAGTCAAAGAAAATGCGCGGCACGGTTCCTGTGAGCAGTTTGAGGGCATTATGCAACCGAGCCACCGTACTGTTACAGTATCCGAGGCAACACTTTCATATGCATCATACCTTCAATGTTTTAAACGGCTGCAACAGTGCGAGCTTGAGCCCCCTTATGCACTTCAAATGAATTACCTCTCAGATTTTCAAGTTTGCAGTCTCTACCTGCAGTGTTTCACTGAGCAGAGACTGTTTGACGCTGGGACATTAGCATTCTACAGTAGCTTTCACCCTCACATCAGGGTGTTGTTGCTGCTGTTTTTAGCAGCTTTCACTCCTACACTCCTGGTTCTTCTAGCCAGTTATGACTCAGGACTACTAATTGTCTTCATGGCATGAAGGAAGCCTCAGGGGTATCAGAAAATAACCCTGAGTGATAACTCACGTTCATACTTTTTTTTTTAGATCAGCCAGTTGCTTCCAGGTATATCATGTGATCTACAGTATGTGTGTGTATACTGTAGGTGTGCATGTGTGCAAATATTCTTGCATACACATTTCTGTACAATACACACAGTATGTTTACTGATCAAATGTCCATTTCTTTTTAGGACTGGGCATGCCTTTCTGTCTGAGTGTGTGTGTGTGTGGATTGGTGGGTTCAGCAGTGTTCAGTAACTGGGATGATTTCTGCTGTTGGAGTAGATAATGATGACCTGGCAGTAGTGCTATTTGGCTGAGAAAAAGACTCAGGCCCTCTCCAACCCTCTGCTGTACTGATTACTGACTCCTGACTCCCCAGCTATAGGCCAGGGCAGCTCCACCCCATAATCACTATTGATTACTGATAATCCAGTTAAGGGAAGGACAACTGCCCATGTTTTGGCAGTGGGGAGAATATGGCATCAGCTAGATGAGCTATCTTCTGACAGTACTGCTAAGGCAAGGAGGAGAGAAAGCATACTGTATTCTAAAAGCCCTTTCAGATATGAACCTTGCCACATTAATGTGATGGCAGTTTTATGTTTCAACTTTGAGTAAGTGTTTGAGTTACTTTTCCATAAAAGTTGTGACAGCAGTCTTTCTGGATCAGACATGGTAACATTTCCGTAACACTTCCAACACTTCAAGTCTGCTACTGTCAAGGTTAAATAAACAGGGAGTTAGATAAGTAAGTGTTTTCCTCCTTCTAAGGGCGCTTTCATGAGTCAACATTTAGTCTGTTTTAAACGAACTCTGGTGCGGTTTAAACCCCTGGCATGGTTCGTGTGGGCAGTTGTAATCATACTCTGGTGCGGACGAAAAAAACGGACCGAGATCGCTTGTGAGAGGAGGTCTCGGATCGTTTCCAAGCGAATGTGTGGCCATTTGTTGAGATGGACACAGGTGAACGAAAAGTTAACAGGAGTGGGAGAGGACGAACCTGAGGCCTGTACTACGAAGCGAGTTACGACTAAACGACTCAACGACTCAACTCAAGTCAACCCAGTGTTTCTCAATCTGGCTATGCGCACGTTCACATAAAAGGGGCGGTGTTTGTAGCGTATGACCAATCACAAACATGGACAAGTCTACTGTCAGCAGAGTGGCATATTTTACAAACCAAGAGCAAACTATAAGCACATTAATTTAATGGAATACACACATGTAATTATAGTCAGATATAAGGTGCTCTAGATGGGGCAGTGATATTATAAACCAATGAATTTACGCATCCACACAGTCCACGATTTTTTGCCAGCTGTCCTTTCTGCATTTGGCAGTTTAGACTGTGTTGTTTTTAGCCTGGATTGTGACTTTAACTTCTTCGTATTTGTATAATATTATCATTCAATCTACGATCTGCGTATACTTTTATAAAAGTTGATTGGTTATCTTGAACATAACCTGCTCCGGAGCAGGTTAGGTGTTCAGCATTTAAGTTACCATGGCGATCTACCCCGGTAAGAAGTGAACCCTGCAGGTTTTCAGTTACCTCTCTAACCCCTAATCCTGCTTCGTAGTACAGGCCTCTAGACTTCTGCAGAAGTCTGATGTTTGCTTGACATCTGGGCCGAAGAAAACATACAGAATATGTTAAATAAAGTCCACAAAGATAGTAGGAGTCAAAGTAATAAAACTTTGACAGCAACATTTCGTAGTCTGCAATTCTCTGCATAGAAGTGCATTGTGTGTGTATCCTTGAGTCATAACAAATGCGTTGAATGTATTTCCTTTCTCATAAAACATTTGCAAAGCCATTAAAACATGTTTTAACTCCCATACTTTAGACATCCATGTTTGCTAGCTTGCAGTCTTCTTCTTCTTCTTCACTGTTTTTGTTGGTGCATTAATCGTTTCTTGACACATCACTGCCACCAACTGTTGATCAGAGGAATAGCGTGGAACCAAAGAGTGTGAACTCACATGTTCACGCTACTGCATGTCTGTTCTTGTGTGTGTGCATGATGCAAGCACTTGTGAATACTAGCGGTCAAAAACTCCACCAGGTACTTTTAAGCAAACGAGATAAACAGTTATCTTTTAAAAAACGGGGAACACTCCTTGATATTATTATACTTTCCAGCTCGCCGCTGTTCTCCAGAAGCACTACCACTACCTCTCACTCACCAGATGCCAAGTATGGTATATATGGGCATTCCAGCTCTATCCTGTGGTCACGTTTGAATAGATCCAATGCGGACTGATTTTGTTAATGCGTTAATGCAACTTGCGGTTTTTAGATTGTAACAGGCTTAGTTTTCAAGCTAGAAAACCTAAGGAATCCATTAATTAACCAAACCAAATAATAACTAAACTTATGCTAAATTTTGGTGAGGAAAAAATGGCATGGCGATTTTCAAAGGGGTCCCTTGACCTCTGACCTCAAGATATGTGAATGAAAATTATGATAATCACATACAGTTTTAGTCCTAGTCAAGTCGGCACACTGACACACTGACAGCTGCTGTTGTCTGTTGGACTTGAGTTTGCCATGTTATGATTTGAGCATATTTTTTTATGCTAAATGCAGTACCTGTGAGGGTTTCTGGACAATATTTGTCATTGTTTTGTGTTGTTAATTGATTTCCAATAATAAATATATACATACATTTGCATAAAGCGAGCATATTTGTCCACTCCGATGTTGATAAGAGTATTAAATACTTGACAAATCTCCCTTTAAGGTACATTTTGAAGAGATAAAAAATGTGCAATTAATTTGCGATTAATCACAATGAATTAAGGACAGTCATGCGATTAATCGCGATTAAAGATTTGAATCGATTGACAGCCCTAAATATTATTCAAAGAAAGTACGTTTTGCTTCATACTGTATAGATTCTTTGAGATGCATTCTCCATAACGGTTAAATGTGAGGATGCAGGCATCCACTGCGCCGTGTGGCATAATCCTGGCCATTAACTCCCACGCTCTCTGCATCTCCACAGCATGGAGCATCCACTGTCTGTCAACACTCTAATGGGAGGCAAACCAAACAACACAGAGGGAAGGGTACAGGAATATACACAGTCTACGCAGAGATGAATGGATATCGGGCCAATATGTTACAGATTGGAGCGTTGCGAGTTACGCTGATAATGGATCCCGTTTCAGACGATCTGCTGGAGTGGACTTTTCCTTTTTTGTCACATTGTAAAGAGGCCGTATCAATTGTAATATGATTATAAATGCTGCAGCTGGGTCACACAGTTGGAGGGCAGGATTTAGAGGGTCATTACAGTAGAAAACAGAGAAGAGACCTCAAGAACACAATGATTTATAAACTGCATGGTGACATATTGATAGAAAAAAATGGAGCTTCATCACCTTGTTTTTTTTTACCCTTGTCACAGCTTTAATAGTGATTTAATAGCGTACAACTGAGGGGTGATTAAGGGACTGAATACAAGATAATTATATTTACTGCAATGCACACATGGGGTCAATAATACGAGTGAATGATGTTGCATAGTGCAGTCGGTGGTGTACACAGTGCTGCAGGGCCGGCTCACGTCCTTCCTGTTCTCGGAATGCGGGGTCCCCTTGGAGTCTGAAGGCAGAGATGGCAGCTAAGTGGGCTCTGGATTGATGTTCTCCACAGAAAAGCACTGCAGAGGCCTGACTCTCACTCTCCTCTACCCCCCTCTGCTAAACCTCTTCTTCGCTCACCTGCATTGCACCAGTTATTTCTCACCTCCAACTTAACATCTCCTGCTGTCCCACAGATTCAGGGCTCTGGAGTCCCTCCCTCCCTCCGTCCCTCTATCTCTTTCTCTCTGTAAACACTGCAGGGCTTCGTTCACGTGTGCTCAAGTGTGGGCTGAGTTCAGGGCTGGGATGAAGGCTGATAATCCTCCCGTTAGCAACGATTCTGAAATACAGACCAGACTTAACCACTAACCACTAACCAAAACTTTTATGAACCTGAAAGGTTTTGGCTCCAGGTCCTGCCTTGTGTTTTATAAAGTAAATGTTTTTAGATATACATAATTGAAAGGGTGACACTAAGGTTATAAAAGTTAGTCCTCTGGGGCAGGTTGGCTGCGCTGTACTGTTAAACCAGCTTTATTTTCTTCTGAATCAGAAGACAGGAGAAGAGCGGATGAAGAATAGTAAGTAAGTAAGTAAAGTTTATTTGTATAGCACCTTTCACAGATACAAAATCACAAAGTGCTTTACAATTATAAAAAAAAATACATCAGTCAGTATTAAAAGTAGCGATGACAAACACAGGGCTGTCAAGCTAAAAACACAACAAAACAAACAAATGAGGACAAAGACACATAAACAGGTAACAAATACAGTCAAGAAAAGGCCACTAAAAGCAATAAATTAAGTGGAGATGATTATTCAGACGAATTAACAAAAGCCTGTCTAAATAAAAAAGTTTTCAGCTGCTTCATAAAAATGTCACAGGACTCTAGGGATCGCAGCGATAGGGGGATGGCATTCCATAGGTTGGGTGCGACAGCTTGAAAGGCACTGTCACCTCGGGTGTTATAGTGGGTTCGGGGGACTGACAGAATATGGGGGAGAAAAGATGCAGCGCAATCATTTAGAAGTACGTTTTTTTGCCTTCTAGACAAAATAAAATAGGGAGCGATGCAAGGTCATGCTGCCTCACTCCTAGAAAAAATAGCTCTCTACTGGATATGATTATGAAATGCTTCCTGAACGCTAATGTTAAACCAGTAATGCACTCCCCAACCAAAAGCTGTTGCGTACCACACCCCCCCCCCCTACCTCCTGAGCAGTGGCGAAAATGTAGTTCCAGGAGCCCATCCCCAAAGGGTACAGTGGAAACAAAACCTGTGACAATGGCTCCACGTCAAGTTACGGGTCGTTAATTTCCCGTAGAGGAAAAAGAGCCATAAAATCAAATAAGTACCCCACCCTTTTTTGTTAAACAGGACAAATTGCCGACATGGCCTAGCCCCTTGTAGCACCACCGAGGCCATGAAATATACAACGTTGTTCAGCCTCCTCTGTAACACAAGGTCTTGGCCTTCTCCTGCAGTGGAGTCGGGCTGGGTAGACTGTGCTCTCCTCAGCTACTCATCCGTGACGGGCTGCTGACCGCTATTCAAGAGCTCTGCCAGGGACCCAGCTTTATCCCATCAACGCCAACATTCACTGGCTAAAGGGAGGAAAAGCAGGATGTGTGTGTGACAATAGTGTGTGTGATTGATCATGATAGTAGGATGTGTTTACAGCATTTGGTGGGGCCGCTGTAAATCAGGACCCTTCTTTTTCCCCGTCGCCATGGCAATGACTTCCTGATTCACTCTGGGCTGATTTAGTAGTCCTGGGGGACCTCTAAACACACGCCATGGACGCTCTCTGGGCTCCGCTCACCAGGCTTAGGCTGCCGTAAATTCAATCAGCTACCGGTTAGAGCACCTGTGTGCACTTAGGTGAGCATGTGTTTGTCTGTGCAGCTTATCGGTGTTTGTGTGTTTGTGTATTTTTGCCACTAAACAAACTAATCATTTTCTGAGGTAATTCAATCAAGCGGTGTTCAAAAATGTATTACTTGTGGTGTGAGATGATGAGTTTTCAATTCAGGCGTCGTTACTATCTGCCTCGTTGTCAGTGTTACTGACTTCCACCAGACACAAGCGGAATCATTTCATTCCCCCTGATAGAAAAACTTAATTTTCTTTTAATTTATAGATAAATGAAGCTTTTATATTTCATAAAAACATCCAATGAGGTAGCTCCTGTTAATCTGACAGATTTGCTTACATTGCTGGTCCCACTGAGAGTTAGACTCAGTTTGCAACTCTGTGCAGATATAAGCTAGTAAATAAGAGATGAAATAGTCAAAAACTAAAAGCCAACAAAGTTGTCTTTGGAGGTGATGGACAAAAGGCGAAAAACAAATGCAGTATTGGTGCTTGATTGTGGGATATTACTCATATTGGTCTGTTTCTGATGGAGGTGTAGTTTCCTAGGTACTGTACTCACACAGTTTTTTGGCCACTTGGGGGCAGTAGAAACAAGCTGTGAATACAAAACTGACATATTATCACTTTATAAGGTTGATATGGGTAAACTTTTTAGCAATAGATGCCTATTTACACATCCAGCAACATAGCATAGCAACATTATTATTCATTTGGAGTCATGTTTCTGGCCACCTGGTGAATGTGAGTCCAATACCTCTCCTGTTAGTTCTGGATCGGCCTCCACTGACTCCTGAGAAAAATATCTGGCTCTTTAGCTGCTAAATTCTCCACTATATTCACCAGCTAGCTTGCCAACTTTGTCAGTCTGACGTTAGGTGTTGTGTACAGTAGGTTTTTAGATATTTTTTTTAACTAAAAACAGCTGCCTGCTGCAGCCAAAAACAAAGCCATGAGTGTGGTGAGATGAGCCAAAACAGCGAATCTGAAAGACGTGATAAATCTCTGTAGAGATGAGGGGAACTGCAGAGTTGGGTGATAATTCTCTGTGGTTTCATCACTACAAGCGACATCTTTCACATTACACACAGTCATCATATCCAATGTTATTATACAAATATTGATTATAGACGCTTTAATGACTTAATGTAGCAGATCCGTGCTTGTTTCTTTGACTACGTGTCTCTGAGCAGGTGTCGTATATGAAGTATGACGTACGTAAATTAAAATGGCCATCATTTAAATCAATCACTATTATAATTATAGGTTTAGGTTGTCTCTAAAGACTTTTAGAAAACCATTGAAATCACATCAGTGGTCTGTGGTAATCAGTGCTTATCTAGGCTTCTGTGACAAGAACGCTTTTGTTTCTCCTGCTACAGTCCATACCTGTTTGTCTATTTATAAGCAGCGTCCCGGTAGATATCACATATATATTCAAAGTTTGATTCTGGCCAGGGGCTTTGTCTTAGCTCTCTCTCTCTCTCTCTCTTTCTGTTTTTGTTTGCTCTCTCTCTACGATCTATGGTCAAGGCTACACTTTAATAGGCTACTCTATCAAAAAGTAAGCACAACTACAAGCCAAGTATACCTTTCTGCCTATAAGGCAAAAATACTTCATTAAACTTGTCTTAAGTATATCTCAAAAGATTAATTACAAGTAGGCCTGTAAGCCAAGTATAATAAGACTTTTCTGTATCAGTATGAGCCAAGTATACTTATGTACTTTTGTTTAGTATATCTCTGATAAGTACGTAAGAAGTAAACAGAAAGTATACTCTATACTCTCAGAAGTATACTAATAGCACACTTGAATAAACTTATTTTTTGTAAGCGGTTGCCTTAAAGGTGCAATGTGTAATGTCTAACCACATGCTCCAAAGAAATATGTCACCTACTACTGAGTCCATACAACGTGAATTTACTGCCATAAAAAAGCCAACTAAACTCAGAGAGCTGGTCAAAATAACACCGCTATCTTATAATCTTCACATGTGGCGTTGGCCTATAGTTTATGTTAGCCATCTGTGTGTTTGTGCAACTAACCAGGAGCATACGGTGTCTGTGTGTGTTTTGATTTGTTTACTGGACTAAATCCAAAGTGGTAGAAACGAACGAACGAACGACCCGCACCTACGTCTCGTCTTCCCCGCATCCAGTAGAGTACCCTACCGGGAATAGAGCGGTCGGCACTCGGCAGTGGGCTTGTGGAGCGCTGGGTCAAACCAGTGTAAAGGCAACAACAGAAAGTTTGCTGATCCGGCGAGGAGTCGGGGCGTTCGCTGGGGCGTTCGCCGGGGCATTCGTCGGGATCAGACCCGGGTGCTGGGGTTTGCACTGGCTGAATTTGAGCCAACTGCTAACTGGCGGTATTACAGGAATTCACTGACAGAGTTACAGTGCTCTTTAATTGGGTGTTATATTGTGTGAAGCACTTTGTGTTACATTAGATTTGTATGAAAAGTGCTATACAAATAAAGTCATATTGATTGATTGATTGATTGATTGATTGATACGTCTCCCGGAGCTGCCGCGTGCTCTACTCCTGGCGAAGCAGCCTCCCGGTGGCGGGCAGGACAAGGCGAATCATTTTCTCGTTTCTGCCACTTTGGATTTAATCCAATAAACAAACTATTAAAACGCATACGAACCATGGAGGTATTATTGACAAGACCTCGGGGCAGCTCTACTTCTTCGTACTCTCATGTTGGACTGAGGGCCGACGCTACAGTGACTCACTATTGCCTCTCGTGGTACAAGTGGTATAACAAGAAAGTAGTAGATCTCTGCAACACAACACATAGTCTTTGACATAACGTCAACACTGTAACCTTGATAATGTTAGTTAATTTTAAACTAAAATTCTGGTCATATCTTACACATTGCACCTTTAAAACAAAGTGTTTACATGGATAATTAACTTTTACATGGATTTTACAATGTGGCCAGTGCATACATTTTGAATAAAGGCAAGTAAACGAATGAAAAAAGTCCAATATGGGATTTAACATACGGGCTAACCCTGGCCCAGAAAAAAAGATAAGTCCACAATACTCTCCATATCTGCAGCCATAGAAATATGGTGTGAAAATAAATGTTTTATGTTGGCACACAAGCATGGTTCCCTTTTCCGCTCTCGCTATCTCTCTCTCTCTCTTCCCCCCTGAAGACACACATGCACGCACACATGCACGCACGCACGCACGCACACACGCGGTGGGATGAGATAATGCTATATGGTGCATTTGGCTTGAGTTTGTTAACTGGCATTAAACAAGACTGCAGTACAAGACTGATCTAAGAGGAGATTGCTGGAGAGACCATGACCAGCATTATTTATCTGTGTCTCTGTGTGTGTACTTGTGTTTCAGAGGAACCATGTTATCAGATAAGCCTAATATGCTGATTGATCACATGTTAATAAATATCCCTCTGCTCATTTATCAGTGCGAGAGCTACTGTACAGGCACATGTGGGCCTGTGAGCAGTGCACCGAGAGTGTTGAATCATTCAATATGATGTAATTCAATTTATTTTAACCTTTTGCATGTTCTCTCTATAAACAGCTCATCCTGAAGGCAGATTGCAGCTTTTAAAAGATATCGTCAGTGTTTCTTGTTAGTAGTTAAGATCAGGGCATTGTAGAAAAGAAATACTTAGGTCAGTTTCAAACCTACAGGCCAGCAATTGACTGTTTAGACCATTTCAAGCAGAGGGAAAGAACGTGCTGGTAAAATCCCCTGCTGAGGTGGAAGGAAAACCTGCAGACATGGCACGAGGTTGGCTACGTCTGATCAACAGCACGCGTAAAAATCAGTTTTGTATTCTGTGAATCTGTTTGAAAATCCTCAGCTGTCATGTAATTGTTTGTTTAAAGGATTGGGCAAAGTGAAACCTTTCTTGTCCTAATCCTCTCCAAACTTCACTCAGATTGCAGGAAAGATGCAGTCGTGTGGCTGCCATTGAGTGTTTGCGCACACATTTACTTTTCCGGATATTCAAATGTTGTGTGTTGAATTTGGCACGTGTAAACGCCATATTGTGTTTACAATATGCAGGATAAGCCCGTATCTCAAATTTTAACAGCAGAGTCTGGTGATAATTCTCTGTACTGTAGCTTCAAGACTGCTTTCACATTGTCGCATATTGTTTTCACATTGTCATTTGAGAGTTACTTTAAAAAGCCCAGTTATAACACACATTAATGTTGTGTAAACTTGTTATAATACACTGCAATGCAATGTGATAATACAGTCACCACAACACTTGGTCTAGTAGAGCAGTTTGCAAATTAGCTACCTTGTGAATGTTTAAATCTAAAACCATCTCTGCTCTGTTATGGGCTGATTTAAACTTATTTTTATATTTTTAAATGTTGAAAATAAAATGTTTTATTGAATGCTATATATATGTGTTATTAAAACATTATAGCATAAAGCTTTAGGTCTAATATCTTTCATTGCATTTTGTACTGTGGATTATAAAGTTCATAGAGCATCACAATGGAACTGAAAATATCTCCTGTGCTATATTCATGTCTATATTTAGTCTCCATGGATACTATACACTCTGATAGATTATAAATTCAGCCCTGTACGGAGAAGTGTAACCATGGAAAACATGGTCATACTTTTCGCCGCTCTTCCTAACAAGTGCTGTTGGTGGAACTAGGTCTGCTGGTTGTCATGGTAACCGCTCTATTCATGCCGGGTGATGTACGACTGCTTCCTGTTTGCTCTCCCCCCTTGGACATTTCAGCTTAATCGCCTGGAAACGGGCCAAATACACAAATATGAGGCAAGTTCGGCAGCATGTACCAACTTTAAAAAAACAGCAACACATTTATTGTACAATGTAAACACTTTCTCTTGGCTTCAGCTGACTCCCTTTACTTTATTGAGGTAGACGGATGTCTTCTTCAGTGCTCACGGTATCTGACCAGCAGCTGTCAGCTCTTAGTTCTGAGGGTGAGGATCTGTCTGTCCCTGTAGACATATTTGACACATATACACACACATCCACAAACACACACCCTTTCCTCATGCTCCTGGTGCATCAATCCTACTTTCCCTCCAAGGGAAATGTAAGAGAGCTCTAAGCGATAGCCTCGGGGCATTACAAGGTGGCTACAAAGACCTTTCAGCCTGCCTTAAGCTCCTCCATAGCCAACATGCCAGTATGACTCCATCGGCTAACATATGGGAACATAAAGGATTTAAAAGGAATAATGCACCCTTAACATTGTAATGCTGTTAAACAAACAGCCACTGGCCAAGTTCTTACCTTCTGTTCTGTTGTTTACTGGATTCTCTTTGACAACTTATCGATTAATCATTGAAGCTCAAGTGAGGAGAAAAGACACTTTCAAAATGATTGGAAAAATGTTGGGACTTGACAAAATAGGGGACAAACAAAAACTTTAATTCACGCCCGAGCAATAAGGCTCATATGTTATCTTTCTTTTTTTAAGTTTATTTTTTGGGTCTTTTATTCCTTTATTTGTCAGAGACAGAGATAGTAGTGAAAAGGGAGAGAGAGCCAACAACAACACCACGCTACTGGAGGCCCCTGCCAAAATCAACAAAACATGAAAGTTCCTCGTAGCTTTAAGTTTATTTAAGTAATTTAGTTATTAAGCACAAATGCACAAGTTAAATTTGCTGGTTGCTTCTTAAAATGTGAGGATTTGATGTTTTTCTCTATTTGATAAGCTTGTAAATATTATTGAGTTTTGGACTGTTAACAGAAAGAAATAATTCACCATGGGAATCTTTTACTATTTGCTGAAATGTCATAGTCTAAACAATTCATCAGTTAATTGAAAAAGTAATAGACTTTCATTCTAATGAAAATAAGCCGGAAATTATAGTAAGGACTTCTTTCTAGACTCAAAAATGTAATCTCAGACTTAGACTTTAAAATCCCCAAAGGGGCAATTTGTGGTACAGCACAGTAAACAATAAAAATAATATTAAAACAGAAGCGACAACAACAAAAGTCCATGATCACGATCTATCAATAAATGTATTTTGCACATCCCTATGTAGTACACGCCCCTCTGTCTATGAGTTAACATAACATCTCCTGACCCTGTGTTGCACGACCCCATAGCACAGCAGATATCTGTTTCTGCATCAACGTTCAACAAGGACAAACCCATCATAAAAGAGGAAGTGATACTAATCTGTCCGCTGACAGCTTCCTCAGAGAACACATCAACAAGACATGATGTGTTTTGAATAAGGGCCGCGACCTTCACTTGGTCCGGACTGGCTACACGATGAGGCGAATCTCAATTATGAATACCTTGTAAACAAATAAAACCGATCAACTGTTATTCATGTCATTGCTGTACAGAAAATGTATGATCAGAGACAACAGCAGGTGTCTGATATCAAGCTAATTTCCCAGAGTCACACAAGTGGAACAAGTTTCCCCGTTCTCTTTAGAGTTTACTGAAAGTCATTCATGTAAGAAATGAAAGTACAGCAGGAGAACAGCATGAGGCAGGCAAGAAAATAAATTAGACCGCTTAATTTGAAAATAACTTCTGGCCTCTGTTGAACATAACTAATTGATCCTATTTGTAATCTTCCTCTGTGACGTGTCGCCTCTGGTCGCCCTCTCTTGCTCTGACATCTGACCTTTTCCCATGAGGCTGCACTCCAATCACAGAAAAACAGGAAGAACATTGCCTCTGACAGCAGGCGTTACGAGTGGCCTCATGGGAAATGTAGTGCTGGCAATCTAAAGTGGGGTATGAGTCACCATCTGTCTCCCTCGCTCAGTCATTACACAAGTGCTGCACATGTGTGTTTTGGTGTGTTTGTCAGTATATTGATTGTATTTACTGGTTATTTGTCCTGCTGCTGTCGTACAGTTTGAATCTATTATGTTTCTGATGACCAGGGAATTGTGAGTTGACCTTGCGAGGTGCAGGCAGAGGGTTGGATGTCACTCCGTCTTGAGTGCCGCTGGTGCTGGTGGCTGTTGATGTACACACAGAGAGGATACGCTACTGCAACATATACACACTCACGCACGCACACACACACACACACACACGCACACACCTCAAGGCTGAGACTGTCCTACTGTGTCTCTACTTGCCACCACGTTTAGGTATTCCAGGCAACGCTCATAGGGTGTATTGACATTCCCGTCTCATCGCTTGCTCCATTGTGCATTCTGTGAGAGCTAACCCTCCCATCTCTCTCTCTCTCCCTCTCCTTCTGTGTGTCTCTTTCTCACTCACATCAGAATTATTATCCTCACTCGCACTCAGCTTTGGAGCACAGCAAGACAACGCATACATCAAAACAGGCACAGACACACGCAAACACACACACACACACAAACAGCGATTACTGTACGCAGACAATATTTGAAGGATTCATTGATGTGGTGACCCTATTTATGTGACCAGTTTACTGATTTGTCAGTATGTCAGTTAATCACAACGTCGTGTCTCACCTTCAGAGGTCTACTTTTAACTGAATATTGAAGACTAAGTGTCCACAGCCATTGTAGCAGCACTGTGAGAGATGTGTTTTGAGCTAAATGCCAATGTCAGCATGCTAACATGCTCACAATGACACAGCCCAGTCGAACAGCAGTTTGTGAAATAGTCACCCAAGCCAAGCAGTGTCAGTGCTGCCTAACTCTGATTTAGAGGGCGTGGGACTATACAGTATATAGTCATATATTTGATCCATTACCCTCTAACATCAAACACCATTTTTTTTTTTAGCTTTGTCTTAATTAAAGAAAAAACAAGGATTTCATTTAGATTTCAGCGCGTAGGAGCTGGGGTAGAAAACAATTCACCAACCAAGTGATACAGTATCCACAGTGATACTCATACAGACTGAGGCACAACGCAACAGACAGACACACTTGATTAAATAACGGTCCATCAGTGTGTTCCAATCCGCGTACTTCTGTACTTACACTTACTATTTTGAGTGCATAAGTGCGTTCACACTGGGAAGTACGGCAAAATGCAGTGCACTCAAAGTACCCGGATGTTGTACTCAAAGCGGTCAGATCGTTGAGTGTGGAACGCTGGACACTCTCCACACTCAACTGTCGCCATCTTGGCTATGTAGTGGAAGGGGCGGAGCCACGAACAATATTCAAACATACATAGATAACAGAATAAAACAATACAATACGTAAACATACCAGTGCATTTTCAGCCAACAGGAGGACACATCGTAGGCAAATGTTGCGATCGTCATTTCCGGTCAGTGCGCCGCAGAGTATTCGATTTGAGACGACCCTACCCCGTCGAAATTTACGCACTACTCAAGCGAGTACAGAGTGCACAAAGTGCACCACATTGAAGTGGACTTCTGGAAGTACGTGGATTGGAACACACTCCAGGATCTGTGATCTCTGTGTGTTTGCTTGTCTTCACTTCAGACAAGCAGTTGTGGTTCAGCTGCTGCTTGTTTATCTCCTTGAAGCTACAGGTGCTCCAAGGGAAGACCCGCAGGCAAACATATAAATATAGTCCTCCTACAACACATGCAGTAATAATTTAAAGCAATTCCTTAATTATGTATTTTGTCCCCGGGAAATAACATGTGAAATAATGAAAGAGGATAATTAGGAGGAACAAAACAGGAAAAATATAAATATATAAATAAATTGAAAATATGAATTGGAAAGGACTGAAATAGAAAATAGGACTCATAAACATTACACACACTTTATCATATAAACAGACCTAGTTTGTGCACACAAGCACACACACACACACACACACACACACACACGCACACACACACATTTGCACACCTTCAAGAGCTGGGAGCAATGTAGCTTACTCGCATCATGCTGGCCTGTGATGTTGGTTTGTTTATGTGTGCTGAGGGAGTGATAACCTGCTACTGTAGCTAACATTTCTAAACAGCTTCAGCAGCAGCTCGCGCTGAGAAAATGAATGGGCAGATTTCACCTGTGTTTGGTTGTTTGGCGGAGAGATGTCTTTGAGGCAGCTGGTCTCTTTGTCAGCTAAAAACACCCATGGGTTTATTTATTTTGACCATGCGGCATCCTTATCCTTTTCTCATCCACATCACACCTCTCAACAGTTGTCAGAAGTTGGTATCTCAGCTATTGTTGAGGAGACATGTAGTCTTTTCTCTTTTGTGTTTTTTTGCTACTTACTCACTATGTGCTTGTTTGGCTGGTGCTGTGAAGAGAACTGAAGTGAGCAGCTACAGCTACCATTTGAAGTGTGATTGTGATGGAAAAACAGCCTCAATCAAGGACATTCTACTAAGAGTTTAATCAAGTTTTTGTTAATTTTTCAAACTGTATTAAAGGAACAGTGTGTAGCATTTAGGGGGATCTATTGGCAGAAATGGAATACAGTGGAAACCGCTTATAGTGATCACGTCTGTCCGGGTCAAATTGATCACTATAAGCGGATGATTATTATAACCAATTTTTTGTTGTTGTGCATCATTTCTTATGCAGATTGTATCTAATTGAAATTTGTTTACTTATTACATGAATACAAAGTAATGTAACGGGCCGCGTCGCTTTTTCTTCTGCCAATTCTTCTGCCTTCTGATCAGAAAAACTTTCACTTTGGGAGCATTACGTGACCAGGCGTTATCAATCCACTTGACTGGGGAGGCTTCAACCACAGATGCTTTCCCTGTGCGCATACGTTTTTTATTCAGAGAAAATGACTTTTTTTCTCCCATGATATCAGTGTTCACGCAGCTCAGGTATCCAACCAGAAAGCAGATGGTCCGCGAGGCAAAGTATCATGGGAGTAAAGTAAAAAAAAACAATTAACGTTAGTCTAACGTAATTTTAAAATGTTTTTCCATATGTTGTCATGCATGAAAAACAAATAAAATTATCACTGTGGACTACTTGATTACTAGCAAATTATTTAAACAGCATTTGTATAGGAATGATTCTGTTCTAAGCTTTTTGATATATATAAGCAGTTGATCACTGTAACCGGTTTCCACTGTGTAATATTAATAAGTATGTTTTCTTTAGTGTATAATCACCTGAAAATAAGAATCATGGTTATTTTATATCTACAGCGGGTCCCCTCGCCACGGCGTCTGCCATGTTGCTCCGCCATGTTTCAACAGTAGCACAGAATGGCTTGGGCCGGAGTCGATTACATTACTCGCTATTCGTTACTTTCTTGCTTCATCACTCACTACCCTCTTACTCTAAGCACTGGCTCTGCTCCAAATGATCTACGCTACTCTTACAACAACTGGCTCTAGAGAGGGCCATTCGCATTTTTGCGTCGGCCACCGTAGCTCTCCTACGTGCTTGGCACACGAGAGGCTTCAGTTCGTTGCAATCTCAACCTCACCTACCTCATCCTACACACTGTTCCTTTAAGCTACTTTTGTCCCCAGGTACTACCAGGTTTACTTCAAGCACTTCCATCCAAAGAAAGATAGATAGGGCCAAGAGTTTAAAAATAAATAAAAGTTGAACCATGACTTTGTCCCTAGAGAAGAAGAATAAGTTATGATGGAGCTCTTTATAGGAGCCATCAAGACATCCGCTTCACCTCTAACCACACCCAAAAAGTAGTCAAAATTAAAAATACGGAGTCTACAATACTAGAATCAGTCTGTAAAATCCCACTATGTGTTAGTTGTTTAAAACAATTGTATAATATTAGTACCCCCAGGCTGCTACAACCCTCAATATCCCACCAAAATCAAGACCGTGGGATACATGGTCCGTGGCCCTGGACACATCTGATTTTATTTTTACATTATTCATGATTAAGTTAAAATCCTGAAGATATATTGTGTTTGCATTGAGTAACGACATTCTACAATGTGTACTGTAAATATTTACCTCATTTGGCATGTCACCTTCATCATCATCACCATCTTCATCATAGGTCAAGCCCTCATCTATCAAGTAAACAAATCTAAACCACATAAAAAGCCTTTTATATTTACACATGTTACTATGCACACACATGTGCTCACACAGACTCAGGCCCACTAAACTACATTAAGCGATTCAGCATTGATCAGAACCCCAGAGAGTGGACCTCTTAGCTCTTTTATTAATAATTGATACAGGCCAGGAGAGCACTGGGGCGCTCATCTTTACTTAGCATATTAAGGCAGGAACCTTTTCCTTCCAGGCTTAGAGGCAGAAGCCACTTATGGGAGGTTTGTGGCTACCGCGTTTGCATGCTGATGACATTTAGCTGAGCAGGGAGTCAGGGGACCTTATTTAGATGATGGAGACATTAAGACATGGCTGTAAGCTGGCAGACCAAAGCTATAATATCAAACCCAATAATGTGGATAAGTGGAGGGAATCCTCCAGAGGCATGCTTGTTTGCTCTATTATCATACACATTTGTCATTGCTGCATCTTTTACAGAGGAAGTCCCAGGAATAAGCTCCAGTAAAGAGGATCATAACTCCATACCTGTGCCTGCTGTGGGTTATTTTATGAAGTTGACAGAAGGCTTTCACACCCTGCTCATTATTGTGTTATTAGTATACTCATTTTACACTTAAAATAAGAGAGTATACTTTCAGACTACCTTTGATGTACTTATCAGTGATATACTTATACTTAGCTTATACAGACAAGTATACAGAAAAGTCTAAGTGTACTTGGCTTATAATTGTACTTAATCTTTTGATAGACATATACTTAAGAACAGTATAATTAAGTATTCTTGCCTTATGGACCTACAGAAAGGTACAGTATACTTGGCTTGTAGTTGTGCTTACTTGTTGATAGAGTAGCCTATTAAAGTGTGTGAGAGTTTGTAAACGAATGTTTTGATATGAATTTACTTCAATTCATCAAGAATTTTTTACGTTTTTGGATTCTCCGTTCACCGTGGAGGCACGTGAACATTTTTTATTTATTTTTCTATCATCACAAAACATCAAGTCAAATAGCAAAAGGAGCATGTCTCTTTATGTAATACATACATCATTGGCTAAGGCATATAACTATTAAACGAACAGTATACCTATTCACGTGTAGTATAATTTGTATAGTTGCAGTACAAAATACAACTTAGATGTAAACTAGTTGTGTACCCAAAGTTTACTGTTCTTACACTGAAAGTACACTTAAAAGTATACCTTTATAAACCAGTGGGACAATTTAGTCCCAAGAAGTATTGAATTAGTACACTTACAAGTATACTACTAGTACATTGATAGTATACTTACTACATAAAGTACACTTCGGGGAAATATACTTAAACTTTACTTAAGTATACTTCATAAAATAAACTTGAAGTATACTACTTTATCGGGCAGGTAAAGCTGAACATCGATTGAAAGAGTTTGCAGACACCTTTAATGAGTTGTTTCTGTTGACGCACGTCTAAGTTGTTAAGTTCCACCTCTATTTTTCCATGACGAGATGTGACTGTGGAGTTATGTGAGAGGAGAAGTGAAGCCTGCTGGTGTTGATGCTCCAGCATGCTGCTCAGCAGGCCTGCAGGTCAGAGCTGCCAGGCAGGCAGGCAGACAGACACACAGCGGTGGTGGTGGTGGGGGGGGAGGCACAGATGACACAATCCGCTGTGATGCCCTGGCATTTCTGTGTTATGTAACTGCTTGTACACTGTGGAACATTTCAGGCCGCGGTGCACCTGAGGCAGCAGATGCACGTGTTTTCAAACACCCTAAATGTTTCTGGTGACCCATTGAGCAGTGAAAGTATCATGTCATGCGTCATGCCAAAGCGTGGCATGGTTACTCTTAGTGTGATTCAGCACCACATACTATATGTCACAGCCCCGCATGATTGTCCCCCTTGATCTCAGACATTTCAGTCACAGATTCACACATTTTTCAAAGCTGAAATTACAAAAATCCGAACAAACCAAAGCAGACCTTGACTTGGAGTCACTAATACGGATGAGGGAATTTAAATGTAGAGTGACCACTAATGTAGTAGGTATTATGCAATTGTTGTACTTGAAATACAATGTTATGTACAAAATGTAGCAAAGCCTGCAAGCTAGTTCAGGCAGCCCAACTAGAATCCACTGCTGCACTCATATGGCAAACTCCTCTCACTGCAACATATATCTGACGCACCCTTTTAATTATAGCAGTAACCCATCAGTGCTCTGCTCACTCTGCTCCTGCATGCCTGCTGCCATACTGCTGCTGTTCATACAGTATTTGAAAACCCCCATCTCCACCCCCAACATCGACCTGTAGGCTCTGAGTCTACCTTTACCCTGGAGGGGGAGGTTAGCATCATTGTTCATCATCATTTCCTGGTGTGCTGAGCTCGATGCTGAGCTTGATTCCCAAGGTGTCAAATACTGACGTTTGTGTCACAGCCTTTGACGTCTGATACCAACGCACATGGCATCCCTTAGCGTTTGCATGAGACGCACCAGGCTTTCAATTAACTCCAATGTAAACCAATCCGCGTTATTATTAGAAGCTCAGAGCAACTGCTCCGGAAGTCAGGTGACGTGGTGTAAAGAGTGAGAAAGTCTGTGTAGGGAGGAGGATGGGGTGGATGAATGGGTCAAACAAACACAGGACTTTCACCCAGTAGGCCGCTGTTTGTGTCCCACGTGAATCTAAAAGTCAATGTTTCACGTTCCGTAATGCAACTACTACTTATGCCACATATGTAACGTACGTCAAGGCTACAGTAGTTGTGTTGCCTAAACGTAAGTGACGACAAGGAGTCCTGACTACAGACTGTATATAAGAAGTAGACGTAGTCACCGTGACGTAACCCATTGGTTTGTGGACTGCCGTTTTGAAGCCTCGAGTTCGAAATTTTGGCCGTTGCAATCTTGGTTTTTGGCCGTCGCAATCTTGGTTCTTTGCAACCAGAAGTGACACGAGAGGGTGGAGCTAAGTACAACCAAGTGCTGAATAAGACATCTTTAGGCGACCAAAATGTTACAATTAACTTTCATAAACAGAAAACACACTGTGAGAGGTTTAAAGTCCAAGATGAAAACACGAACAAAACTCCCAGACTGGACAACGCCATGGTAGCGACCTGTCAATCACAAGGTAGCCACGCCCTAAAGCATCCCCTGCTTTATGGTCTATTTGACTCTAAATGGGACCATAATTTATTAAATGAACATCATGTTGTATCGAAGAAGACTTGAAACTAGCGATTGAGACCATAAACTCATATTTACAATGTTTACTTAGGTAATAAATCGAGTGAGAAGTAGTAGTCATTTTCTCATACACTTCTATACAATCAGACTTCTTTTTTCAACCAGAGGAGTCGCCCCCTGCTGGCTGTTAGAAAGAATGCAAGTTTAAGGCACCTCCACATTGGTTTCACTTTTCAGACCCAGAGGTTGCCCACTCGTCCTGGCGAAGCATCTGTATATAATATGTATATAACAGAGAACAGAGCTTAGACTTAAACGTTAATGCTGTACATATTCTACACTCACATATAATCTATTCCATGGGAGTCGGCTGTATATACAGTATCTGTACTTCAAACTAGTCACCAGATATGAGAAAAAGGTTACAGAGCAGACCGTTGAACTTTATTTCACTCCTGCATACCACAGGGTTGAAACGCAGGTGACAGCACTGCTGACACTTCAAATCTCCTGTCTGCAGTGCACCATATTGAAAATGACACATTTTCTCTGCCGGAAAACGGTGGACTGCGCCCTCCAGGCTGGGAGTGAGTCTTTGCCTCAAGCGAGGGAGTTTAAGTATCTCGGGGTCTTGTTCACAATTGAGGGAAAAATGGAGCGGGAGATGGATAGGCGGTTTGGTGCGGCCTCAGCAGTTATGCGGGTGCTGTTCCGGACCATTGTGGTGAAGAGGGAGCTGAGCCGGAAGGCAAAGCTCCAACCCTCACCTATGGTGATGTGCTTTGGGTAGTGACCGAAAGAATGAGATTGCGGATACAAGCGGCCGAAATAAGTGTCCTTGGTAGGGTGGCTGGGCTCAGCCTTAGAGATAGGGTGAAGAGCTCAGACATCCAGAGGAGCTCAGAGTAGAGCCGCTGCTCCTTTTGTGTCGAAAGGGGTCAGCTGAGGTGGTTCGGGCATCTGATCAGGATGCCTCTTGGATGCCTCCCTTTGGAGGTTTTCCGGGCACGGCCAACTGGTAAGAAGCCCCGTGGTATACCCAGAACACGCTGGAGAGATTATATGTCTCGTCTGGCCTGGGAACGCCTCGGGGTGCCCCAGGAAGAGCTGGAAAACGTTGCAGGGGAGAGGGATGCCTGGAATTCCGGCCCCGGATAAGTGGAAGAAAATGGATGGATGGATGAATGGATATTCAAAAAAGTATTGCTTCCGGCGGTCCTTTCGATCCATTTTTTTATCTAATCCTCAGAGGGCTTTACAGTGTGTAAACAGGTATCCTAGAAAATAGCAAACTGTTTATGCAGGGTGGATACAGATCAGCAGCTTGTTACAAGTAGTAGCCTGGCAATGTCAACTCTGTGATTGAATTATGTCAGTATGGTAAAAAAGGGACTCCCTACATTAACTTAATTGTGTCCATTGTTTCCCCGGTTGATGGAAAGCAGCAGTCAAAGAGTGTCCTCAGACCACAGCCACTGCCCACACAGACTCATCACTAAGAAAGCAAAGAGCTCACAGCGGTGCAGGAGTTATTGTGCTCCCCCTTATGACAACACAAATCCTCACACATCCTCTGAAGCTGACATGGCTCGGTGTGTGCACGAGCGTGTTCAGTCTGTTTATTCATGTATGTGCATGCTTTTGTGCATAGTATGTGGGGGAGGAGGAGGAGGAGGAGGAGGAGGAGGAGGAGGAGGAGGAGGAGGTGTCAAGCACACAGTGGTATCCAGGAAAAGATTGTTCTGTTCTCGGAGATGTGTGTGGGAGGACACTGTGGAGTGGGGTCATCTGGGACCGTGGATTCTCAGGGAATTAAGGAATTACTTACCCTGTTTTCAATTTAAATGCAAATGTTGGGAATGTGAGCTCCAAGAAGAGTGCAGGAGTGGAGAGGAAAGTGGGCTTTGTACTGTATGTGTGGACAGGGATGTTTGGAGGCCTGAGTACATTACCCGTGATTGGTTGTTGTCAGTAAAGATCTCCAAGGGCGAGACCTGGTGGGATCATTACAGCTGCCAGAGAATGACCTGAAGAAGGTCAGCACACTCTTTGTGTCAACAACAGCAAGTGCAGCTTTGTTACATTTTCAACAGCTGTTGATTACTGTCCATTCATAATGTCACGGTAACTCTGTTACAGCGGAGGACACAGCATACTGTATGTACGCTCTTTATTAAAGTCTGCCCCGCTTTCATGAATTCCCAGGAGTAACTCTTACAGACTCATCTGCATAATGGAATAGAACAGACTCACTGGAGATTGTGACTCTGCAGAAACCTGTTCCAAATTTAAATTTCATAAAAAACACATTGTCATGGCTCAGCAAGCTGTGTCTCCATACTCAGATACTACACAGAATCTATCATACTTATGCTCCCCTTTATTTGTAGGATTGTACGGGTTAGCAAATTAGAGGGAGCGAATGAGCAACAACACATGAGCGAACATGAAAGAGATGGCAAACGGTGAGAAAAATTTTACTGAAATTGGGAAAAAGAGGGCAAAGTAATAGTCAAGGTCAGATAAAACGGGTGAGTGCAAAACTGGGAGATCACTGGAATATTAATAATTGGTAAGGGGGCAAATGTGCAGCCTATCACCAAGAGATGATCCATTTCACTGGAATTATTTGGAACAGTACAGTGAACGATCCCGTCCGATCGCATGAAAAGGCGTATGAATGACACAATAACGAGCAAGGCAAAAGCGTGCAATAAGTACGCTGTTCTTGCTTATGTAATTTGTATGCCATGTAGTCTGTCCATGTTTTGTAGTTAGTGACATTTGTGATGTATTTTCCTTATGTCACGTTTGAGGCTGTCAAAGTTAACGCAAATTTGTTTTAACGCTACTATTTTCTTTAACGCATAAACGCAACTTGTGATTTTTAGGTTGTAGCGGACTCAGTTTTAAAGCTGGAGTTTAAGATACTACGTCATACTAGCTTATCACGAAGGAGGTTAAATAACGCTCTAAACTTACGCAAAATTTTGGCAAGGAAAAACTGCATGGACATTATAAAAGGGGTCCCTTGACCTCTGACTTCAAGATATGTGAATGAAAATGGGTTCTATGGGTAAATCTCCATTTATGGAACATTTTGAACAGATGAAAAATGTGTGATTAATTTGCGATTGATCATGATTAACTATGGACAATCATGCGACAGCCCTAGTTACGTTGTTTCCGTACATATTTCGTTTACATACTTATTTTCAGCCACACCATGACATTTTTCCTAAACCTAAGTGAGTGGTTTTGTTGCCTCAACCTAACTGCGGATGTTGCCATAGTTTTGTTGCGTGGCGTACAAATGACACCCAAAAAGGCTCAAATGTGCCCTCATGACACACGGAATGTCCTTTTAACGTCATGCTATCTGTACGCCTTTCGCACACCATTGTAGCTAAACTCCGTACCAAAGTTCTACAGAGAACATTAAAGGTCTTCAACAAATCCGTACAGCCTTTACATGAATATTTGATCAAATCTTAGTCATTTCTTAAAGGCCACATTCATTTATTGGAAAAATATGGACTAGACTAGAAATAAAATTCTATGCAGGCGTTTTACTTAAATGGATTTTGGGGATTTCTTGAGATGTCTTCGGAATAATTTTATACACATTTTTTCCAAATCTAGCCTGTTTTGTTTCTTTGAAAACTTTTGGTTCTTGACTTGAGTTTAAAATAAAGTTTGCACATTTCAACAAATTATCCAACTGTCCAAACAAATGCTTGCAGTGATACTTTTATGTACATTTTGAAGTATCGCATTAGAAAAGCTGTATGGAAACGTCAATTCAATAAAACTTCCTCATTTGCGAAAAAAGGTTTTTATGCTTGCTTGAGATGTTTTTTTGCCTTTGTTGAAAAAGAGCTGTTGCACTAAGTGAGATATGGAAACACCTTTGTCGAATAAATTCTGACGTAGCAAATACTTAACTCACATGACTCAAATTATATTCCCATAATGTGCTTGTCTTCGTCTCCGGACAACATGAAACATGGCCCATACTACTGTAGTTGACACGAAAGAACAATTAAAACTTGAACTAGATGGTTTGATGGCAAAGCTGACTTGTTTAATGTCCGGTCCGCAACCGCTCCTTCTTCTTCTACTCTGTTTACTGTCGGATTACAGCCATGTGCAGCCTATAGCGCCAACTTCTGACAAAACTACGCTGTAACCGAGTTTATTCACTCCAAACCACTTAATGGAAACGTGCCTATAATTTGCACTTCTTTTTTTTGCGACATTTCAAAGGTTTGCTTAAAATTTGCTCGGAAACATGTCTACTGCACTGGGTGACATCTTCCTTCATTACCAAGAACTTGGGCACTGTTGAATATTTTAGGTCAATACAGTACGTACACCGTCCTGCTGCTGTAAATTCTCTTACCCGCTGCTGAAAATAGTCCCCAAAAAATGCACTATTTTGAGAAACAGTTGCTGAAAACTACAGTGCCTTTCATAAAAATGAAAGTATATACTGTATTCAGACCCATGTTTAAAGATGTATGTCTTCAATAAAGATGAATGGGCTTGGGGCTGAGAGCCACAGACACAGTGAGTCAGACGGCATTGAGAGACGGACTAATGTATTGATCGTTTTGGCCTTTTCATGGGATTTGCTAATAAAAATAGAAATACAGAATATTACAGCTAATCCTGAAATGAATATGGTCACACGATCTGACTTGTGATCCTACAGTTCGGCACTATTCTTGGAAGATTTATGTGAAAGGGCCCTGAGCTCTAATGTCCAGCTGAGCAGACCTTGAACTGCGGTGAGATATAGGCTATCAATTATTGAAACGAGATATGGGTTATCTATTATTGCTGCGCACAGAGAAGAGTGTTGCACTTTCATCACGGTAGACAGTTGGGGAGAATGTTCCTCATTAAGCAAGCCCTCTCTATGAGTGGGTGACAGTGATTAGTGCTGAAGAGGACACATATACTTGATGAGGCTGGAGTGTAGTATTAGCCTTTGTTACATGGAGCTTGTGTTTGGAAGTGGAGCAGAGTGCACCAAGAGTTCCTGTGTTCTCTCCTCCTCACAATGGATGCAGCAGAGTGGAAAATCTCTGGATTATGAAGAGCCTGACCTCGGGAAATGTACACACACACACACAGACACCGCTACACACATGCTCCACTCACCCCATTTATGTAAAACGCTGTGCACCTGCGCTGTACACACAACATAGTGATCATGGGTATTGCAGGTATTGCAGTGTTACTATAATGGGAAACGGCTGCTGGCCCTAAGCTCCTCTCCTCCCTCCTGCTCTCCTCTCATCCTCTCATATATCAACTCCCCTAAGCAGTGGCGAGCCGGGCCCCCGGGCTCGCTCTCTCTCCCAGCCAATGACGCTATTAGATGGTCCATTTTGTTATCACAGCCCGATGGAATTACAGCCATGTTCTTGTCTCAGATAAATATTGGACAGGGGCGAAGGAAGAGCCGTGAAACACCCACCTTTCTCTTCCACCCTCGCCCATTATCTCAGTTTTTCTCTGACTGTGAGTGTTAAATGTGTATTCTGTTACATGTGATACCACGGTGTAGATCGATGATACGAGATGACAGGCGAGGTGGTTTGAGTGGGCCCCTTGAGTTGTAATAAGCAAGCAGGTATTGAGGAGCAGCCGTGTTCCAACACATGCTCTTGTAATGGGATATGTAGCTTTGATTAATGGACCTGCCATTGCTTGGTCTCTGAACATATGGTCCACCTTCACCTGAGAAACATATATATATAGCTTTTTGTGCATATACAGTTTAAATCTAGCAGAGAAGCAAAAAAAAAAAAAACCCCAAGCATCAGTCAGATGTTTTTTGTTTTATATTTTCCTGCTGATGTGCGAAGACAGTCAACACTTGTTGTTAATATCTTTTTTTTTTGTAACCTTTCTAATCTTCAAAGTTGCTGTTTTGGGAAAATAACATCTTGTCCTACTTCTCTATGCCTGTTTACCTTTATATCATAAAATGTATTATTCAATTGAAAATATATATATATTTTTTTACCACGAAATAAGACATATGCCATATTTGACCAATCGTAAAGCCCCGCCCCCTTAAGTTATTGTTGCTATGGCTGCAGCTAACAATGATAGCGGTGCTAAATTTACCACTCAAAATTTGTATTTTTACATTTTTCAAATAATGGGTCCTTGATTTTGGACAAAAGTACACAAAAGAATAGTTTTAAGTTTTAGATGCTGATTGTTGATTTTGCCAGCTGTGATGACAACTGCTGCCATGCTGGCAGGGTTTAGTTGTAGCTAGCTAGCTAAATAACAATAACTCAATAAGTTAGTTGAAAACTCCATCTCCAGGTGACTTTTTAAAGAGGTCCTATTATGCTTTTATGCTTTTTCCCTCCCCTTTAGTGTGTTATATATATATATATTTCTTTTGTGCACGTAAAAGGTCTTGAAAAATTACAAAGCACTAAGTCCACGTCAAAGAAGAGCTACACTCCCCCACAGCTCCTGAACTGCCTGAAACTCCTTGCATGAAGTCCCGCCTTTTCTTCCGTAACGTGGTGATGTCACCAAGTAACACATTTGTATAATACCTGCGTAGCGGCTAATTTGGCACGCCCTCAAATGAAGCCCGTTAGAGCGGAGCTGGAGGGGATTCTGAAGAGTTTGGTTCGGTTGACCAATCACAACAGAGGGTCAGCTGACCAATCAGAGCAGACTGGGTTTTTCCGGTGACCCCAACCGTCAAACTGAGCGTTGGGGTGAAAAGAGGTGCTGCAGCACAGCTGGTATGAGAAAAGTAAAGCGTTTTTTTTAACATTAAAGCAAGCAAACATGTTCTAGTAGAAACCCAACATACAAGTATGCACCTGGAAATGAGCATGATAGGTCCTCTTTAATGTTTCCAGCTGACTCGTATGAAAATGAGAACCATGGAAAACCGTCTTAATATGCATTTGATGGCTATTAACTGAGTGCTGTGTAATGATGCAAAAAAGACACAAGACTAAAGCTTAACAGTCCCATGTAAAAAGTATCTTCAGGTGATGAATCATGACATGGAGGTAAACAAGCAGATTGTTACCCCGGGTACAATATTAAGGAAACATAAATTGTTCCGATATACAGAAATACCCTAACTTTGGCTACTTGATCAAGCAACAAAACACGGTTAGATTAATGCTTTATTGCGTTTTCACTTTTACATGGGAAGAGGCATTCTCATGTTGTGTAAATGTCCCCAAATCCAATACAGAGCAGGGCAGAGCTGCTGATGTTATCCTAATCTATCCTTTAGTAATCTAAAGCTTGACAGCCCTACCGTGCCTAGTTACAGTTGCTGCTCAGCTATGATTGGACAATCGCTGTTTGGGGGGAGGGCTCTAGCAAACAGTCTGTTACTTTTGTATGATTCTGAAATGTTAGCTTTTCATTCAAAGCTGTTTGTGCTTCCAGCGTTTTCTTGTCAGAGCAGTGCTGCTCTCTACCTACTAGTGTACGGTGGTCATGGATACACACACTGAGTATGTATTTAGGTGCATATCTTCTAAGGCCTTAGATGCATAACTCGATCATGATGATATTCTCCAAGCTATCATTATAATTCAGTGTAAATGTGATGCTTTCCCCTGCAGTAGGCCTACCAGCAGCAGTGTGGGGGCTGCTCTGCTCTGCTCTCCTCTGCTTGCACAAACTATCATTCTCTCCATGATACAGCAGAGCTGCAGCTTATTCTGGCAGCGGCAATCAGATTAATAAGTAAACAAGCTTGTAATTGTCCTCAATGAAATATTCAAATGATACGGCTGTTTACTAAAAGGACGCTCATCCTGGAATTTCAAGCATTAACCACCCATGATGATAGGACATGTCATTACAAGTACCATCTCTCTCTTGTCTGCCTCCCTCTCTTTTACCTCAATCCCCCTCTTTGCATACGAGTGCACTCCAAGGCCATCCGTGAGTCTGGTACTTTCCCTTCAGCTGTGGTGTATTTTACAATAATGTACTGCAGAATTGTATTGATATAGGACCAAATGCAAGTGTGCTTTGCAAAATGAAGTGTCATCTCTGGCTCCACTGAAACATACATCTGCAGCACATATGTGCCACGGCATGCATTACATCTCTTGTTATAAGCCTTTTCGTCTTGCAGCGTATGTGTGTATGAGCGGCCATGTATATGCTTGTGTGCCTCTGTGATCTCGCTTTCTGTCTAAGCGCAGCATTGCAGAGCACAAGCTGCATACTAACCCAATCATTAAGACATAAATGAGAACATCAGAATCTATCTGCAGTCTCGCACACAGCAGTCCCGAGAGAGAGAGAGAGAGAGAGAGAGAGGGAGGCAGGGGGAGGGAGAGAGGTGGTGGGGGGAGGGCTGACCAATTTATCTTCAGTCTCTCCTTCCTCCTCTTCTAATGTTTGCATCTCCCCGTTTCTCTCTTGCTCTCCCACTTCCTTTTCTTTCTCTGACAGATAGAAGCACACGGGCGGAATGTGGCCTGGTTGAATACATCAGACTTTCTGCCTGTAGTTTTTAGTCTAATTGGGGGCAGCGAAGCGGCTACGTCTCAGGCTCGGCCCAGACGATGTGACCCCATCGGATTCTACCATTCCTTTCTAATTTCGTCCCGCATTTCGAAACATTCAGCCAATCCTGGCCCACTTTCCCCGTCCATACTGTACGTGTGAGATAAAAAAGAAAACATCAGAGAGAACATGAAAAGATGGAAAGCTATGACAGGAGAGGGAGTTGAGAAGAAAAGCTATACCTGTGTGCTGTAGTGCTGTTGCTAGAAAGAGTCTGTTGTGCACAGATGTGCTTCGGATGAGGAGGAATGTGTGAAAAAAGAAGAGATCAGTGATCTTTTAGCGGAGGCCACACTGTAACCAGAGAAACCAGTGAAGATGGGAATGAGAGGGAAGTGATAGGAGAAGACATGCTGAGGGATTTAGGGGTGTGTGACTCGATTAATTGAAGTTAAAACAGGCACGGCTGACCTCTCTGGCCGTTGCATCTTCCTCTGTGGGAAACGGAAAGCTTATTTTGATCAATGCAATGCTTTGTAAACTCTAGGTTATATGATGAGGATTCAAACTGCAACAACAGAGAGCTTGAGTTCACCGTGACGTGTTCCACATAGTGTTTGTGCATGCATGTGTGCGTGCAGTACATCTATGTGGACATAATACACATAGATAAACACAACATGGGAGTTTGTCCTTGAGTTTGCTCCTTCTTTCTTGGATAATGTTGTTAGAAATCAATCTTCTCAGAAGCACTGCTGACAAAGCATGTTTTGTTGGACCTGAGCCGTTCCAAAAAACACACCAAATAAACATCCTGTCGGGAATGATGCCTTTAAGGACTGCCATTCGTGGTCCTGTTTCGCAATCTGCAACATCAGAATATAGTGAAATCTTGGCTAGAAGAGCAGCTTCCCAGACACGAGCTGGCAGCTTCTCACTTCATCAAGCAATGTTTCACCTAAACTGTCATACGTACCTCTTCACAGCCTCTGTTGTTGAAAGCAACACCAACTGACAAAACTTACAAAGCATTTTGTATATTAATGTAGGGCTGCGGGGCATATACATCAACCTCTGTGTGGATACAAGATGAAATATTTGTGTATGCACATTATAAATATGTATGCACAGCCAATAGGTACAATCACTATATACACTGTGCACCATAGTAGCCTAATCTGATATGACGGGTGGAATCGCTAGTTAATAATATGTTGCATTCATGGTTAATTAGATTTTTTACCATCACTAACACCTTTAATTAAAGGCTGCTTTTAAGATCAGATTATTTAACTCAACAGCATCTCCATCATATTACAGTCAGATTTCTGTTCTGCCATCCCAAATACAACGCACTTCATGGGTTCGTCAACATGGTTCATCATGTAACTATAGCAACACAGATGCTAAAGATTTCAAGAGAGTTTTCATTGAATCTTCTGTAAGAGACCATCACAATGTGTTATGCTCCATGCAAAGGACACATGTAAATTTGCACGTGCACATGACATTTCCAATGATATGTTCATTATCAAGTGCATAGATGCATCACATTGACGGGTGGTAAAATGTCAGCTTGAGTGACACACAGTTGAGCTGATATTGAATAAAATGAGGCGGTGCTGAAAGCCGTATTAAGTGCAGCAATGAGTTTAAAGAATCAGTGGCAAGTAAAATTGCAATGAATCAACTTTTCGTGTTGATAAATAAATGTCAGGCTGATCAAATATAATCATAAAATGATTTGTTGACAATTTCATTTGATCACTGTGAAATCATGCAATCTCGGTAAATTGGTTCTAACACTTGAATATTTAATTTAATTGCATTTAATTTGATTCAACATTTAATATGATAAAATTATAATCAATCACCATTTAATTTGCAAGCTACTTTTAATTGAGTGGGTTTAATGTGTCCCCCAACCAAGTCTGAGGACACATGGGTAGTGGAATTTATCTCCAAATGTGTGATCTGTTTTTACCTCAACTACTCGATGTTTAAATGCTTATATTGAAACATATTTACTAGATTAAAAATGAGGTCATAAAGACAGTAGAACTTGTCCGATGTCAGATGCAAAGTCTAACTTGTGGACTGAATGTCACCCAAAATCACTCACTGGATGCTGTAAAGCATGTGAATTTACAAAGCATCTGAGACACCTTTTAGTATCTGACCACAGATTTAGTTAAATTAAAACCTCTGTGACACAATGTCAACAAAAACTGAACATTTCGAGCTTTACAAAAATGAATCTCTATAAACAGATTCTGCATTCATATGTTCTGTAGGCAACGAGACAAGGTTTTGGTATTGAAAGCGTTCTGGTTTCCGTTTGTAGTCCGAGTAGAATGGCGTTGGTTGAATGCAGTTAAACAGTCCGTGTGGAGAGGCGAAACGCATTGGCCGAAATACAATTTCAGCGATGGCGATGATTTCGCTTTTTATTAGTTTTAAGTTAGCTTGTAAACTCGCTACTTGTGAAATAATCTGGTCGCACACGTCTTCTCTCAACTCCAACTCCAGTCTCAAGTTGCTAATCGGACTGTAAACAATGAGCAGGGCACGGAAAAGGAAGTCTTGGCCCGGATATCCGCTGGCTACACACTAGAAATATAGTCCCTCGCCCCCAGAGGCTTATCTGTCATCAGACCGATAGCCGATGGGTTCCGAAATTGCACAAAAGTAGAATTCATTTCAGGACTGTTGTTTATGGGTTTGATTGTATGGTTTAATGTCAGCAGGATGGATTCTTTGAGAGGTTCAGAGTCAAACCTCTTGTCAGTGGAGCTGGCCTCTATACAGGATGTGTGCGTGTGTGTGTGATGTACTTTAGCAGTCTTGGGTTCACAGCCAGCTTGTTGCTGGACCTGTCTAGACAAGACCTCCTCAGCTCTGGTGCTTATCTGATAATTAAACAGTTGATAACGCTGATTTTCTGCAGTGTTCCGAGAGATTGTGCATGTACGTGTGTGCGTGTGTGTGTATTTATGCACTTGTATGTGCGTTAAATGATGATTAGATGTTTGGACTTTGTTAGCTGCACTGAACATTACAATTATTAAAATATCTTTAAATGGCAAAATGTTTTTTAGCATTGTTATTTTTTACCTTTTTTATAAGTGATACTATGATGTAATCTTTAAAACGTATAGACTAGCTCATGCATGAGATGTCGCGTCACACTGTAGCAGCAGCGTGGAGGATTTGCTGACTTAAGCACAAACGACTGGAACACAAATAGGGACGCTGACACGCGGTTACTCCATGACCTTGGAGATCTATCGTTACAGAATGCAACAATGCTGTTGAGAAAAGCCGACAGTTAAGCCTTAAACTCTACACAACATATACGTATTAATCACTGAAGCAGAGATAAACTTCAGTGACACCCTTTGAAGATTCCTCCCTCCTTTCTCTCCGACTATATCTTTCATGCCTGCGCCAGATAAACACGGATGAAATGATTTTCTTTTTATGAAGATTTGAATAGCAAAACATCTGAGGGCAGTTACTAAAGGAAAGGTTTTGTGCGTGTGGATGCACACATATGCAAATGCTTGATCTGTGCCCATTTGATTAAGATAGCTTTAAAGCAAATAGGCATTCAACTGACCAATTTAGGACAATTTCAAGTGATCCGATTACCCAGGGCCTGACATGGCTGGCCTGGCAGGGTCAGGAAAGCCCTCTGATAACAAGCTGACAGCTGTAGGATATTAATACTGTAAAGACCTGTAAAGACACCAACGTCCCTCTGTCTCTATAACTCTTTTCTACATCTCCGTGTGCGCTTGTTTTTACCCACAAAAGACACAGAAAGAGAGCAAGCTAGAGAAATAGCACAGCAAAAGCTAGAAGGAGAGCACACACAGCACAGTGTGTGTCTGAAGGTGAGTGTGTATATCTGTTATGTCTCTGCTGGCAACCTTGCGCCAACCCCCCCTTCCTATTTTTCATCCAACTGCTGCAGTACACACTGCAGAGGGAGACAAGGGGGAGTGGTGGTGGGGTAGGGTGTGGGGGGGGGAGGCATGTGTAGCAGCCGGAGAGAAAGGGATTTTCCTGTGTTACTGTGCGGTTATGGGGAACAGTTGTCTGTTGCTGGGATTACTTGCAGTATTTAACAGGTTTGCATGGCTGGGGATGCAGGAATGGGACCCCACAGAGGCAGAGAGAGAGAGTTGATAACTGAGCTGCAGGTACACACACATGCATACAAGCATGGCCCAGTAGAGCTAACAGCAGGCTGAGTGACTGCAGTGGGTGTTGATTCATCACTCTCACTCACAGTAGGTCCATCTTGCTGATAATTATCTTTGTCAAATTAATTATCAGTGTGTCAGCATGACAGTGGCGATGAATTACATCCAGATAACCTCGATTCATCAACAAAATGAGTTTCAGGGCAAATGTTTGGTGCATATGGATGTGCTCCTTGGAGATACTCTTTCGTCTTCATCCATCACTTCTCATTGACGTACCTTTCTCCATCACTCTCTCTGTATCTACTATCTGTATTCTCATAGAGGCGTTTTTAGTTTTTAGGGTTTAAAAGTACCACAATCAACACATGTCTGTGCAGGGTACCAGCAAAGCGGAGCCAACCCTACCAATATGAAAGTTTGTCCCAGACTGAGTGAGTGATGAAGTTGCCGAGTGATGAAGTTACACCATTGGCCAGTCATGTGTTGGAGTTTCCCCATTTGCTGTTGCTCTTTCAAAATAAATAGGCGCGAGTGTTTTTGCTGCGCGACATTTTACCATTTAGTTACCTGAGCTGCCGAGGGTGCCAGGCCTTTATTTGAAGCAGGCTTATATTAGAGACAGGCATTTATTAGGGGTGTCAAAGTTAGTCAAATGTGGTTGGTCAAGCCTCGCCTATTGTCGACTGATCCCTCATTGATGCATATTCTCATTTGCCACATTGACTTCCATTTTTTCCACACCAGTCAAAAGAGCTGAAACACCCAATTACACAATTTGTCTTCTTGACGTGGCATAAGAATGTATTTTATAATAAGACGTGTCCCAATCCATTTTCTCTGGGACCGATGCAACGAGGGGACAGCGCTGTTTGTTGTGTGTAAGTGGTGGGTGTCTAGGTGTGGTGCCGTCCAGAGTACTGAAACAGGGCGGAGGACATCGATAGACGGACTGTCTGCTTGCTTTTCATGGTTGTGAATATAACTTTCGACCTTGATCGTTCATAAATGCAAAATATATTTAGCGCTTAACTAGTGCTATGTTCTTATATGAGTGCTCCGATTAATAAATGTATTCTTTAATGTTGTAACTGTAGCCTTATGTTGTTTTTATTTAGCTTTTCTGAGGCTATCGCCAAGATTCTGCTCCCACAGATTTGGATAGTGCAACTTAGTTTACATGGTGATTTATTAACACACACTAAGGACATTGATTGAAAATACAAGTTATTTTCAAATATTTATTAACAGTATTATTTATATGCTGATATTTACACCAAAATAGGCTATATATATATATATATATATATATCATGATTTATTGGGGGAAACCAAGCAATTCTATGTAAAATCAGACTTTAAGCACACCCATATAGCCCAAATGGAACGATCCTTTGTTTCATAACCACATTTTCCTGCCACTGTGATGATTCGACTGTGAGATTGGCTGTCGAATCAGGCATCTTGGATCGAATATATATATATATTTATATATATATATATATACAAATTTTAGTATGAAGCTTCCTTCTTTTCTGATATGCTCCTGTTTGCCCTGTCGAATTTTTATCATGGCATTATGCTGTTAATACAAACTCAATACTTTCTGTATCCATTTCAAATTAAAAGTCCTGTAGCATTTCAGTGGACAGACCCTTCATTTCATATGAAGAGAAAGATTTGTATTGTGAAAACATTTGCAGGAACATGATGTGGAAAATTCAAGAGAGAGAGAGAGAGAGAGGGAGAGAGTGTAAATAAATATAGTAAGCATGAAGACGGTCTCCCTGATTGCACTTTTGCTAAGCTTTGTTTGTTATGTCAACCTGCTGGTTGTCCTATAGAGGAAATGTCTGAGGAATCAACATCAGGATTCATTCTCTGGGAACCATGAGTATATCTAAATCTAGAGTCTTGCCTAAAAGTGAGTTGACCCGTGAATAAGGCCCAGATTACTCAGGTGTAACCACAAGTCCTTCAGCACTGTGCTTATTGGCTCGACTCCACACCAAACAGAGAGGGAGACTATAACCACTGAGACATTCCCCCCCTTCATAGAGTAACAATAAATGACATTTCACTCTTCAAACACTCCACCATTTTTCTCACACTGCTCACATGTTTATAAATGTGTGTGTGTGACAGGAGCTAGGTGATAACTTTATCAAGTGGTCCAGACAGAATGACACCCTGACACTGGGACCTGAAACGGATCGTCTCCGAGGCTCACACCTGCACCACCTGACACTCTTGTAGGCGGTGAACACTTCTTTCATTATTAATTCACTCACTGCCATGACCGTATCTTTCATTCATTCATTTTTCATGTATCCCTGTACCGCTGCTATTTTGCGATTCAGCACTCATAGAGCTTGTCGTATTTTTCCCCCTTTTCACTGAGAATCACAGTGAAACCTGTCAAACGTCTCAGGATAACAGCCGGGTGAACTTGGAGCTGTCTGTTGTCTATTTTTACACACATGTCCCCCCCCTGTCTCTCTATTTGTTTGGCTTCGTTCTCCTTTTAATAACCTCACTCAATATAATACTCTATGTCCTTGGTGTGTGGTAATTACATTAGCATGGCTTTTGTTTGCCAAATGAGCAGCCCATATTAAAAGATATTTAGCTGTTCGTGATTGCATATGTGTGTGTGTGTGTGTCTGTGTGTGTTTGCTGTTTGTGCTTCCGCGTCAAACAGCAGGTGGGTCATAATGAGAAACCAGGCCTCATGTGTCCACACAGTCATTCAAATATAACCTGAATGTAATTGAATAGGTGCCTCTCAGGGAGTTGCATGAGTGCTTTCTGCGCCACTTCCCTTTCAATCAATGTATTGCGTCGTGGCATCAGTCTGCCGGCAGCCTCGCTCGTCCTTTTTTTTGTTTTACTATTACGTTCTCATTGGCTCCTCTATCCACCTTGGTTAAACCTGCCTGTTTATTCCAGTCGGTTTTTGTTGTTTGGATCATTAGTTACGTGACATTTCTCTATGTAACTGCTGTTGACACTGTTTGTGTGCTCGCCAGGTGCTGGCGCCCCGGGCTAGTCAACATACACACATGCATGTTTTCGCTGTACATAAAAGGAAATGCGCATCACAGCCAATTAAATGTTATCAGGGTAGTTCTGCAATGATATTGAACTGATTATACATGCGCTTTTCCTCGCAGAGACCCGCGGTTTGTTTTTTCTCTGTGTTTGAGTTCACGCTCGATTACATCCATTGACTTACTGCTGTGTTTAGCCATGCACACTTGTTTGTTTACATATGTGGATACGGATGTTGTTTTTCAGATTATATGTGATGTAACCTTTGCGATTTGACCCCTTCAGCCCCGCATCTCGTAGCGGAACTCCCATGGGGGCTTTGCTGCTACCGCTGCTGTAGGAGTTAAAGTGATAGTTTACATGCTGGCTCCTACTAAACCACGACCTCTACTTGACCCCTTACATCTTGGACTGCCTTGCTGTCACTGCTTGAATGGACTGCTCATTTCATCCACCACTGTGGAGAGAAGGCAGAATGATAATCTGTGCTTTGGTGGATAGCATATACTGTAGGAAATTAAATTTTTTCTGTGGACAGTATGCAGTACATAGGGTCCATTTATTCATTTCAATAATACAAAACTACATTTTTAAACGTATCGCTGTAGAATATTCGAAAACATTCTCTAGTTTAACCATTTACATACTCATAGAGGGAATATGATGCATTTGCATTTTCTGTCTCCAAAGATTTTCTTAACGGTGGTTGTTGACTGTAAAGTACTTTTTGCAGCAGTGCGTGGAGACAAAATCTGGGTGGTAATCAGTTTAAACCAGTGTCAGAATCAGAAAACCAAAATAAAATCAGTGTATTTTCCTGTGAAAATCGGTAAAAAGCAGAGAGATGATGAGGCTTTCACAATTATTTCATCATTTCCTTCTGTTGTTTTACTCCCATGCCCCAGTCGGACACAACTTAAAAGCATGCTAAGGCTATTTTGCTGTACACACACTGGGCCATTATTTAAGCTGAGGATCATTTAAATAAGCTGAGCAGAAAATAGGGATAAAAGAAAAGAGGATAGCCTCAATGCAGTGAAGCAGTGAATGGCTGTGTTAGTTGTAATTGACGAGGCGGCTCATAAGACTCTGCATGTGTTTATGTGTGTCTGCAGCGCTATACTGTACTGCACTGCATGTTGGAGAGGAATGAGTTGCAGTAATCTGTGTGTTCCCTCAGCCTCCGTCAGCAAGTTTAGCCACAACCACAACATTAAAGACGAGGCACTGACAAGGCAGGGCCATCCGGGGCCACTTAAAACCAATACCGCAGGGCAGGGTAGGGCCTTCCATCAATTACAACCTGATTAGTCTAATCGTTGTGAAATAATCCAATCCAGGAAACAGCAGAGTCTCAACTCTGCAGACAACAGGCAAGCAAACCAGTGGAGAGCAGGGAGGGGAGGGGGGGTAGCAACATATTGGGGCATTATAGTTTACGGTACAAAAATGATACGCATTGTAGCGCTGCAGATTGGATCAGCTATCAGTTGTTATTTTCAGATTTCAAACTTTCAGCTCGCTTTGACCACTGGAGTGTTTTTAGTCTTCTTGTCACAAACAATGAACGAGTTTCCTGACTGACTTTAAGTGTTACAAAAAGCACCAACTCTATGTGACTGCACTGACCCTCTCTTATCTGCTGATATCTCTCTGTATACCCTTACAAAAAAGAAGTATACTTAGTGTACTAGTAGTATACTTGTGGTAGTATACTTTAAATGTAAGAGTAGTAAACTTTGAGTACACAACTAGTTTACATCCAAGTTGTATTTTGTACTGCAACTATCACATGAACTATACTACAAGTGAACTTATAGGTATACTGTTTGTTAAACTTGTAGCCCACTTTTTAATTTATGAAAGTATACTCTCAGTGAACTACTAGGTTAATAGTTTTTACTGCAGGTATTGTAAACAGGATACATCTGGTTATGGACATTTAATCACTCCTCTTTTCATTATTCCATGCCCTATCCTGTTCTCTGGGTCAGGTCCACCTTTGTGGCAGGTCATATGGTATTTCAGTACTTGTTGATCTTCTCATGCTCATATTTTTGGGATATGTTTTCATATCTTGCCTAATTTTCCTGGCATGTGTCTGGAAAAATGTGTTTCTAAGACCAAATGTGTCAGGATGTCATTTTGGCGACGTGTTTTGAGTTCAGGCTGGTGCACGCCAAGGGTAGAGTACGAGCAGGGAGGCAGGGAGGCATCTGATCGTTTCTTTCCTAGCGGACCGCGAGGCAGTGATTGGTAGACGTTTTTACAGGATTACAGCAGCTACAGATGACGGCTCTTTACGGTCCTTTTTCAGAGCTCATAAGTAGTGGATCGCTGTCGGGTGTGTAAAGACCATTTCAACCAATATAACAAATAGTGTATACTGGATAACATCATCAACCCTGCCTTTAACTTATAGTACTTAGTCAAATATACTTATACTTTTCTGTATACTTTTCAGTATAAGCCAAGTATACTTGGACTCTTCTGTATACTTGCCAAGTACACCTAGACTTTTCTGTATACTTGTCGGTATAAGCCAAGTATACTTAAGTATAATTTTGTTAAGTATATCTCTGATAAGTACATAAAAAGTAAACTGAAAGTTCTTATTTCAAAAGAAGTACATTAATAGCACACTTGAATAAACTTATTTTTTGTAAGGGTACTCGTGGAGTCATCAAATTCAGATGACCACAAATATTTACTGAAGGCGTCGTTGTCATTTTCAGCTTTAGCAGATGTGTTTTCACCTGAAATGCCGAGAGCACACCTGAATCTGTTCACCTCCACTCTTTTTTTTTTCCATTGACTTTGATTGCATTTGTGACCAACTAAGGTACTTGGAGAAAATTATATACCTTCATTTGACAGGAGCTTTTATCCAAAGCAATTTACATTTCCCACCCCACACAGATGCATGGCAAGGATGGAAAAAACAGCAAAGTAGAAATGATTGCAAATAATGAGTGAATGAGAACAGTCCTGTTAAAAAGAGAAACTCAAAGCGACAGAGCAGTGAGTGTAACACAACTATGTTGTTGTGCTGGTGTGGTGTTTTATCTTAAATTTAAAGAATGGTGAACATGAATGTTGTTAATTACAATGCACTGATGTTAATTATCGTGGGCTACCCTTCATAAATGAATACTGATACATACAGTAATGAATTAGTGTTGTGATCCATTGTAGTACATTGCAGTTCGCTGCCATTGTTTTTTGGGTGTGCTTCTATCTGATAGTTTATGGTAAAATCATCAATAGCAAATCAAATCCCGAGGCCTGTATTGTGAGACTGTGTCGCAGTCGCACCCTCAACGGGAAAGATGACACAATGACAGGAGTTCAGACAGCAAAAGCGAATGGGAGACGTAAAAGGATGTGAAAGCTGACAGAAAAAAAAGGTGAATTAAAATCTGAGAGCCAGCTGGCTGACCTCTAACCCACTGAGTCGGTGATTGAGGAGAAGGCAGTATTTCACTTCCTTCCCACGGGGGTTGAAAGAACACATCAGATTGGATAAAAGTTAAATAAAGGAGAGAAAGAGTCCATCCTACCACTATCTCTATCATGACACTCCTCTGCCTCCCTCACTCGATGTCTCTTCTCCCTCTCTGAGATTTGACAGCAGGATGATAAATCATGGGTCTACAGTAGACTGATGGTTGAGGGAGTGGAGATCTCGTATACAGCAGCAGCAGTGGGCTTCACTAACTGGCTCTGAGTGCAAAAGGACAAGACTATGTGGCAAAGGGCCAAGAAGAGACGTGGGTTTCTGCACCACATCTGTTGTACTTCAGACAGATGTTCTGCTGACTGGCAGGCTCACGGGACGCAGTCGCCCTTTTTTGTTCTAGTCGAATCTTCTAGGTGTCACCTAGATCTAGTTCATTGTCCTTGTAAATAAGCGTTACCGAACACTGACTTTAATTCCAGGTGGTTAGAACGTTATCGGGGCATTATTACAGTACACGGCTTTGTTGAATACTCGATTCTGATTGGTCACTCACAGCGTTCTACGGTCTGTTATTTCTTTATAGCAGAACGTTGTTATGTATAACAGACCGTTGCTATGGGCGCAGTTCTGATGTCGGACTCTGGCGGATCGTTTTTGTGTCAAATTATTGATTTCTTAAATAAGTAGCCATATACAGTAATAATCGGGATAATGTACAGCTAGCGGGTCATTGTTGTGAAATAAACCCCTTTAATAGGTTTTTTTATTGATTCACATGGGCGATCACCAAAAGATGGAATAAAAGAAGACGACCTCTAAAGGCTGTAGTAATTATGACAAGAACGAAAGCGGAAGTCAGGCGTTTTAGTATAGACAGAGTTTAATGGGGTGGATGTCGGGGTCGATGGATGGAACACAAAACACAGTGCTTACAAAAATGTGTGGTTGTCAACCTAAAGTTTCACTTTCACTTTTAAAACAGTAATTTAAAGCCAAAACACAATATTTTTCTTGTTACTTTACTGTTGTTTTTGCCTAAACCCTAAAAAAGCGGTTTCATTTATGTTCAAAACATAATGTTTCATTCAGCTTCACAACATTTTAGAATGTGTTGCTTTTAAGTTTCGCTTTCACTTTTACAACGTAGCAGGTGTAGCAGGCTCCTACTGACCCACATCTGCAATGTTCATAACGACTGATAATGCACATTTGAGCTGATAACAGTCAAACTGGGTGTGAATTCTGACGTAAGGCTCAAGTCAAAGCTAAGGGGCTACTTTAGGCGCTATTTAAAGCTAATATCTTCAGTTGTGTTGTTATTGATTATTCAGCTTTCGATTTTCTTTTTTTTGATTCATGTGTGAGCCTCAGTGCAAATGACCAGACAGACCTTGACTTTAACACTGTCTTCTGAGATTCTGCAGAGTAGGGGAAACGTCTGATAAATACAAAAGCAGACACTACTTGACACTCATTGCTAGTGACGTTGTTTAGTGTAATGTGATACGTTGCTGAATTTCGCCCAGTTTGTCTTTATCTCCCCGTGCTGACAGCTACAGGATGAAAAGTTGTCCAAACACCGGGAACAAGAGGACATGAGGTGGAAAATGTGTTGCACAAGCAAAATGCAAAAGGCAACCGTGCACTCTCACACAGACTCACAGCATGTTGATAATTTTGAAATATTGATCTAATGCTGTATAGACATTAGGTAATGTGACCACATTTTCATTTGTGACATTCATACGGTGGTAGATTAGAGAGAAGGCCAGAGTGTGTGTGTGTGTGTGTGCGACCTTATCTTCAGCTGCAAATCTAATTATTGGCGCGCAGCAATTTACTGTACAGTATCTGTGCGTGTGCAGAATGTCCGTATGTGCACGTGTTCAGTCATGCATATAGTATATGCCTCTCAGTCTACATTAGGCATGACGGATGATTCAGCCGAGCAGTTACTATGTTATGTTGAAGCAATATTTACATAATGATATAATGATGTGAGGAATTACGGATGCTACAAAATGACATCTCAGTGAGGCCATTAGAAGCACAGAGGACATGTGAGTACCAGACAATAGGTACTTATCACAGTCAAGGCAATTGTTTAACTCCTTTTTGTTATTCCGGTGACATTTTAACTTACAGTAATGTGCCCCTACTCAAATTCGAAATCATATGCAAACATGAATCAAAGATAATATCTAAGAATAGTTTCCTAATGCATTTCTCTTTCCTTCTTTGAATCACATATTGCGTTCACTTTTTCCCACTTATATGCAGACTTATTTGTAAAATAACACACACACACACACACACACACATATACTAATGCCATTTTACAGAGCAGTCTAGAAACATTTTTGCAGAATGCGTGACAGTGCTTTATCTATGCCTTATATAGTAATGCAAAAGGAAATGTCAGCGCCTCCAATGTGCAAAACAGTTTTAATAATAAGCCCATTAATGATGTTTAATGAAGTCCACATATCATTATCATCATCAGCTCTTGTCCTCTCCTCTGCTTTACATTACTTACAGCTTGGCTGGATTGCAACCATCTACATCTTATACTACATGCAGTCTATTTTTGTCCCCCTGTCTTATTACATTTCTGATTAGTATATTTCCGACTTGTATGAATAATCATTCCTTTTGTGTGCTTGTGTGTATTTCTTCTTTGATGAGGGATTTTTTTGTTGGTATTTATGCATGTCATCCAGAAGAAGCTCTGAGTATCTATGGGGGACTGATGTGATCTATGGTTTGGTGCATTGTTTTTAGGCGCGATGATTAGCTCATAGCAGGTGCTAGCTTGCCTCACAGTCCCTGGAGTGTTTCACAGGAAATACCAGCAAATTGCTGCAGGTGATAATGCCGCATGAGGCGACCAGCTTATTGCGTGAGAAAAGAAAAATAAGGTGCTAAGTAAATCATTTGTCCCCACTTGTGCACTTGTAGAGTTGCGAAAATGAGTGAGAAATCTAACAAATTACCGCATACACACAACAACATTACATAATATAGGCCCTGTTTTGACCTTGTACTGTACAAATGAGCTAATCTCACATGCATAACTTACAATGCAGTTTGTTTTAACACAACACCACTGTTTGTGTTATTAAATGTTAGTGAACTGATGATAATTCAAAATATAAGCTGGTTTATCTGCTGTGTTTACAATGTAAACAAATATATCAGCATCAGATACCATTAATAACTGAGGTTGCTGTCTACTGTTGATATTGTATTTAAAGAGTTGGTAGTGATATCATCCAATTCGGTGTTTTGATTTTTGAAGGCACACTTACAGTAATAGCTTTTTCTGAATCTTTCAACCGGAGTTTGCTCAGTTGTCACGGAGACAACTTTTGTTTGATTCTCATTTAAATGGCTGATATAAACAAATCCTAAATAGCTTTGTAAAACTGTACTGTAACTGAGATGTATTTATTATCTATTAGTCCCTGCATTCATTTGAGAGTGATTGTTTTTTATCGTTTGTTAGGATTTTTAGTTGTGGGGGTACTAATGTGTTAACATTAGGATAACAAATTGTGACTTTATAGAGGTCTTATTATGCTTATTTTCAGGTTCATACTTGTAGTTTTGGTTTCTACTAGAAACATAATGTTAAAAAAACACTTTACTTTTCTCACCCTCTGTCTGAAACGCTCTGTTTGAGCTCCTGAGAACCAGTTATCCTTCTGAAAATTGTGAAATGCAACCGCGGTAGACTACCCAATGATCCTCAGTTGTTCTGGGGAGGCGGTTGGGTAATACTGTATATTGACTGACAAAGTGACGACTGCCCGGCAACAGCCACATTCATTAAACAGTGGATATCAGCATCACCAGGATGTCTGTTCAGTCCTGCGTGAATCAATAGCTGTAGAGGTCGTGGATGATGCACATACAGTACATGTGAGAGTGTGCATGTGTGAGTGTTTCATCCAAATGCAACCCTCCCTAACTCATCGATATCCTCTCTCTGCACCCCCCCTCCACCTGTCTCTCTCTCTCTATCTCACCCCTGCCCCTCACCTCTCTGTCTCCCACCTAGATGGTTTATAAGCCCTGGCTGTGTTCTCAGTACTTCCAGACCACCCAGATGCACTGCAGTAAGCGAATCCCCTGTGGTCAGTACTGCCTGGAGGTGCAGCAGCGGTGCCCCTTCGTCCTGCCCGACAATGATGATCTCATTCATGGAGGCAGCCCCAGTTTTATATGCACAGGTACAAAAAAATCATCTTACAGTTTATGCGTTCTTCTGTTGGTTTTTATAGCTTCTGTGTTTGTTTTCTTTAAACCTTCTTCTTACCATAAAGAAAGAGCATTACTTCCCCAAATCCTGGGATTCAAATCTATAAGTAACAAGCTTCCTCTAACCTCTTGGCCTGAGTAACTTATTGTACAACGGGTGAACACACAGTGAGCACATAGTTGACGTAGTGTCTTGCTGAATGATACAGTGAACACTTGTGACTTTACAGTTATAAGAGGTTCTGTTTAATCACCAGACTAACAGGGTGATACACCATAACAACACATACTACTCACAGCATCAAGAGGCATCTGTACAATGGAGGACTGTAACAATAAGTCTGTATCTGTACTGAACTGTTAGTGAATGCAGAGCTTATTTCCAACCCTGGACACCCACACATACACACAAATAAATGGTTAACCTTGTCAGGACCAGATTTTTGTCTCCACATGCATGGACGGTGAGTGAGTGAGTGAGTGAGTGGGGGCACAGTATTACTGTGTGAGCAGATTTGTGTCCCCAGAACATGATTAATAAAAACACACATTTACATCACATGTTGATGCTGCTCTCTGGTGGTCATGTTGAGCATCAGGTTACGTTCATGTACAGCATGGCAGAATAAATGAAAAGTAGTGAAGACAATGGAGTAGCACACTGTAGTGTTTGAACAAAGTTGGTCACAGGTCTTCATCAGGGTCACTGTCAGCATTCAGCAGTAGCTTGCACACCTATATTGTGTTACACTAATCAGTAGAGTGGGAGGGTGGTTCTCCACATCAATTGATGATGTGTCATTTCCTTGTTTTTTCGACCAATAGGCTTGCACATTGATGGAGAACCACCCTCCCACTCTACTGATTAGTGCAACACAATACAGGTGTGCAAGCTACTGCTGAATGCTGACAGTGACCCTGATGAAGACCTTTGTTGGTCGCAACGCGTTGGTCATTTTAAACAATTATTGCCATGAAAAATAAAGGCATTTTAAAGGGACTATTTGTAAGATTCAGAAATGCTGCTTAACAGCGACACCTGTGGCCTTGAAATCAACGAAAGTCAGCGTCGAGCTCGCGCTTGCTTGCTCTAAATAGACATGAACGAGCATCGCTCAAAACAGTGAGGCGACACACGTCAGCTAAAACCACAATATCACTCTATATTTCAGCTGCTTGGCAGTAATGTTAGCTGACCAGACGAAGGTCTCTCCATGAATAAATGCTGATCCTAGTGTTGGCTTTTCATGCTCAGCGCAGGCTTCAGCAGCGGGGCTCCTCAACGAGTGACGTTATCGCCTCCCGACCGCAGCCGGTAGCCGAAGACACCGGCACCCGGCACACGAGACGATAACGTAACTCGTTGAGGAGCCCCGTCACTTTACAAGACACGGAAAACCTCTGTTGGTCTGGAGGAGCTGCAGCATTTATTTCTGCACAAACGTCCACCGTACATTCACTAGATATTCTCAGAGCTAAACTAACTCTTCTGCAGTGTGGAGTGAGCGCGCGTTCACGTCTATAGGTGGAGCGAGACAGCGAGGACGAGCGCGCTGTCTGAGCGAAGGAGAGCAGGCAGCTGAGACGAGGCTCCGGCCACACGTGAGCGCACATATGCGAACGCGCATGTGTGCCTACCCGCTACATTTATACGCTTAAAAAGTTACAAACAGTCCCTTTAACTTTGTTCAAACTCTACAGTGTACCTTGGATTATTTTTGAGGGAGACTTGCATTTTGTAATTTTTTGAGACCGTATTCCACCCATGCAATGAGCCCTTCCCAAGATTAAATTAAAAGTAGTGTTTGTGTTTCTTATTTGTGTACATTTTTTTCAATTGGTCATTTGCACTGATTTATGTATTTATGAAGAATACTAAACAAGGCTGCTATTGACGCTCTTTGAAATTGAAGGATAAGGCTGGCAATATTCTATATTTTTTGTTATTATCAACAAAAGACCAACACCAACTCTGTGTCCATCTCTAAATAGTTTCTGATTTCACCAGCCTGTCTGTGGCTCTTGGACCACATTTGAATCTTTAAAAACAGGTCATATATACTGTGTATTAGTTTTTATTTTGTTTTTCAAAAAAAGGTTAAATAATTTCCTAAACCAGCTGGGCACTATAGTTTTTGGCAAATGTCTCAAATAGGAGTGAATAGTACATTTGTCAGGGACTTTTTTCAGCTGCATAGTAGATTAATACACATTCAAAGTGCTAGTATGTGGGTTTGAGTCAAAATTATGGCGATCTATGGCACATTAGAGTAAACTATATCAGGATTTGACTAAACACTTAGTCAATTGGATCACTTAGATTGGTTTTGGGCTTTTCTAGACTATGACCAAACTTTTTAGACACTTTTTATGCAGTAGAAAGGTTATACCATCAATTCAATTCAATTCTACACAAGCTGAAGTACAGGGCAAGACATATCAAGTATGTGGGTGAATAAGTAAATGAGTGAGATGACAGCAGCTATTGCAGCACTTTCAGGTTGTGCCTTTCACCTCTACATGTATGTGCATGTGTGTATTTTGTCAATAACTCTGCAAACGTGGTCGCTCTAAAAGGAAAGTTGCAGTAATTACACGGTTCCTCTTGTCACAGTTAAGCTGTTGACAGTCAAACTGTGCTGAGTGGGCACACACTCCTTCAACGTTCACTCCTCACATTAGCATGCACTCTGACAAACCCCCTGTACTTCATTGGAGAGAGTGTCACACAGCTGTTTGTGATTTCAGTCCTTGTGTCAGTGCAGTTCATTTGGATGCATAATGCTTTTGTTTCTATATTGAATACATCTTCAATTTGTATTTTACGTTTTCATGTTTCTTAAAAGAAAGCACAAACTACTGTATATTTTTGGACAAATATATGGAATCCATACATCAGAAGCTCTTCTAAAGTGAATCTGTAGGCCAAGTTGCAAAGGTAAGACTGTAATTACAGTAATTCAATTAGGTTGCTGAGCAGAAAAGAAAAGAGACATTAGAGGTGCAGCACATAGAATAAAGAAATCACACATTTATTACAACCTGGTTGCTGCTGGGTGCTCAGTGCACTGTAAGAAAACACATGAAATGAACAAAACACACAATTGTCACATTAAGAAACTTTAGAATACTGCAAAAGGGCTGCATTATTGTTAATACTCATTAATCAATTCATTGTTTGATCTATAAAATGTCAGAATATATGGGAATTTTCCAAAGCCCAAGGTGACATATTCACACAGCTTGTTTTGTCTAACAGCAGTCCAAAACCCAAGGACATTAATTTGACTATATTAAAATACTACAAATATTGATATTGATATTGATTGATACGTTGATATTTGAAAAGCTGTAACCATTGCATTTTTTGCATTGTGCTTGAAAATTGCACCAGCTGCAAATAAATAAACAGAGTGTATATTTTCACCAGAGTGAAAATAGTCACATGGCCGCTATTTGACTATTTACAGCTGGTAATAGTAGTAGTAATTAGTAAATAGTAGTTGTGGTGAATGAATGGGTCAAACTTTAATCCTTGGAGACTGGAGTTTGAGTCCCATGAAAAGCCTGTTTTTTCACTTAGTTGACTTTTTATTTTCTGTTTTTGAAATTATTATTTTCAGTTGCAGTTTGGTTAGGTTTAAGCACTAAAACTACATGGTTAGGTTTAGGAAAAATATACATACAGTACATACTGTACATATACAGTATGTAATGTACACCTGGGTTGGGTGCAAATAGAGTTGTTGGCTACTGACACCTAGGTGCTAATAGCATCTGCCATAAATACATCACAAGAAACGCTGCAAATCAAACAGTCAAACAGAACTGAGTTAACACACAAAAGATGTTTTTAGGGGACACTAAAAATCTGATGAGCATGTGCGGAAGTTCATAAACATATAGTAATGTCATATTACAGAGCAGTCAAGAAACATTTTGATGATTGATGAAGTACAAATAGATATATTCTCACTGAGGTTCGTTGTTGTTATTGTCTTTTATGTCTTGGTTTTCAAAGCAGTGCTTGCGGGAGTGGCTGGACAAGCAGCAATACTGTTTTCTTAGAGACATGAAGGATTAATATAGAAAAATGTTACATGTAGCATCTTTAAGACAACGTGTGAGCTGACTGTTTTATGTCTCCACCACCACCACCACCCAGGGCTGCTGGAGGACTATCCATCAGGTGTTGACCCGAATGCAGAGTGCTGCGACGTGCAGTGGGACTTGAAAGTGGACAACCGTTCCCGGGGGACCCTGAAAAGAACTCACCCGCCATGCCAGCACCGTACCTCCCTCAGCTCCTCGGCAGCCTGCAGACTGTGTAACAGCCGGCTCAAACTCTGCCTGCTGGTCCTCGTCCTCCTACACACTGTTGCCAGCCTCACTGCATCCCACAATGCAACAGGACTGGGCCTCCCCGCCATCACGCCTCTGGAGGAGAGCCCTGCCAACGAGGAGTGATAGAGCTGCCAGGAGGAGGTGAGGTTGTCGGGGTGGGGGATTCCCTCACCATGGCAACCGGTGTGGAAAAATACAGCCACAGTTGTGCAAGCGGCTGGAGCTGTGTTGCCTGTGGACATTCTGCAACGCTTTCTGGCAAATGGAAAACGTGGGACGCTTTGAGACGAAAGACACACAAATCAATCAAAACAAATAAATAAGTAAACAAACAGACATACTAAGGGACTCGACCGGTCCCTTAGATAGAAAGGGGACAATGCCACAGCCTTTGTTGAGTGGGAAGGTCGGCTTCCCCACGGCTGAGTTTCTCTCACTACGCTTTTTTACACTGTGTTCCAATTATTGGTTTCTGTTGCACTGGCTGACTATGGAATAACACAATCATATTCTCTTTCTAATGTTCATTCTTTGTGTTTGTTTCTGGTTCTCTCATACAGGAAGAAAATGTGTTCTCTAAATAAGACAGATAATGTGTAAAAAAAATAATTAGCTGCAAGTGTGTGTGCGATGGTTTGTGTTTCTAGATTTGTGTGCGAGTATGCGTGGGCGTGGGCGTGCATGTCTTTATACGTGTGTGTGTGTGTGTGTGTGTGTGTGAGAGAGAGATGATGAGTGTGTGTTGCTGACATGTACCCTAAAAGTCTAGCTACCAGGCTGGTGCAGCGACGATGTCCGCCCCCCCCCCCCACACACACCTCCCTGGTGTCACTTAGCTCTGCTGTGCTCGTTTGTTGGCCACAGTCCCATTAAAACTTCACTGAATGTGGTTCTGATGTCCGTCATAAAACACTGTGTTTAACACAGCTTCATGGTTTTCCTACACTTTGTTTTGTGAGATAATATTCACATATTAACACTGTTTTAAAGGATCAAAAACATTTCTGTAATTAGATTCAGTAAAAAAAAGCTAACACCTGGCTAAACTGTGAAACACAGCAGGAACAAACAGGACGCATTTATTCCTCTAAATGTCACCAACATTGATATCTCAATTTAAGTACAACTTTGGGATCTATTTTTATAGCTTTGACAGACAGAAAGTCCTTCATTTTTTGGAGGATAAAGGATAAGAGTGCCATCCGCTGGCTGTTTACTGCAAGTGTCAAAAGAGAACACAAAATACTGCACAGTGAATAAGATTCAAAAGGAGAATTATAGTATATATAACATCCAGTCATGTCATCATGCAGTATTAGCCAGCGTTTTATTAGTAATCAGTTAACATTATTACATTGTCCGGATGATTGTGTTGTTGGCATTTGGCTTGTAGATCTTAATGTCATATACCAAACCGTTTATAAATCGGACATCGGCCTCCAAAGATTAACACATTTTGAACTGCTGACAGGTGTTCACTAACGCTAAAACGCATCAGTGACCGTAATGGGTTGCAAGCTGTCAAGGTACTCCTAATTCTTAAGGATCAATATCATAAACTAACTTCAATGTGTAAGTGTAATATATGGCCACTTTCTCTCTGTCAGCTTCTCTTTATATGGATATTAATCTTTCGCACATACTTTATACATTTCTGGTGAAGAACGATTGACAGATGACAGATGAATAGACCGGTGATATATAATGATAGTCAGAGTGCTCCGCTTCGATTCCCATTCCCTATATCACGGCACCTTGCTTTCTTATATGGCAGGTGAATGAAATGAAGGCTGAGTTTGCACAGAAGGTTTTCCTGTGCAATGAAGGATTGCTATAAACATTTTGGGTGAACTCACTCTCAGTTTTGACACCAAATACAATGATTCAGATAGTCTGGCTAAACTTAATTTACTTTTTTATAATACATATTTAATACATGTCATCTGACCGCTTGATTTTATTGCCATTGGACTTCATTGCAGTGAAGTTGACAGCCAAAACTATAAAAGTAAGAGCCAAGCTGTATTAAACCATCGTTTAAGCTTCAGGTTATCGCTACGATACGGCTGAGCCAAAAGAACAAAATCTGAATCTGAAAAATTTTACATAATAACACATTGACAATACTTAAACACTTAAAAACAATTAAAATAAAAATATTTTTCACTGCCATCTGGATATTCTAACAAGGCTGCGTATGATGTGTTGAACGATGATGGTTTAAAGACGCTAAACTGAAGCATCAGGATTTGCACTCCTCAGGTGTTTTGAATAAAGATGAACAAAAGACGAGGCAGAAGCACGTTAGATGCCAAAGAACCTGTAGAAAGCTTTTAGTTAACATGCTGACAAAATTAGGAGGGTCAGGGGATCTTTATGTTGGTCATTTGAGGCTCATCACCTTTTAATAATACTAAAGTATACCTGGAATAACTGTCAGCTATTCAAGGTCGGGTAATATATGACCATTTTGCAATATCTTCTGCTGTTCAGTTTTTAAAGAGTTATCCACTTGTTAGCAACTTAAAAAGCACAGATAGGATAATTTTATCTCATAGAACAAACATGAAACTGTGTTAAGCTTGTCTTAACCAAAGATATTATTTCAGGCGTTTTACCAAAACCCCATTCAGACTGTGGTCACTTTTATTTTAGCAACACTGCTCAGCAAAGGTAACTGACATCAGGATTACAGCACTGGATCAATACATGTTATTCCCTTGTTGCTCCAGACAAAGAAGCTTTTGTTATTTTAGATTTTAAAGGTACTATCCAGTCAAAATAAATGTCGGCAACATAAACTACTGAAGGTTCCTTTGTCTCCTCTGCCTTAAGAGCATTGGTTCTTCTCTCTCTCCCTGCTGTTCAAGTATAAATAGTTTTATTCTATCGTCAATTCTTGAACTCAATTTACCGTTTGCCCTCAAACCAATACTCACGTCGACATCAGTGGTGTCATTTTAACCTCAGGCCTTTTTATTCACAGGAAACATGATGACTGGATGTTACCTTTAAAGACTTTTTATAATTGGTAAACTCCCATGCAGCTGTTATGAAGATGAAATGTCACCGTCTCACTAGGAAAGGCTACTTGCGGTAGCGTGAAGGAAAATCCTCTGTCCACTAATAGGTATATTAGACTACAACCCGGCTCCCTGGCCATAGAGTACGTATAGGATGACACTACATATCAGAGACAATTTGTTCAAAATGGTCAGTTTGTTTCTGTTGAATCAGAATGTGTAATCGATTGTCATGAACTGCATGTCGAGGATCTCTGCAAGGTTACGACGGCCTCGTTTGTTTGATTGTCCTCAGCCCCACTCCGCACTCCACATCTGATCCCAAATCAGCTCCTGTAGCATGCCTACTGTCTTGTACTTTTCTCCTCAGAACATCAAACTAATGTCTCATTAAGTAAAGGGCTTATTAAGATATACAGTACAAACATGATCATCCACACAGTCAGACACACTTAAAAAATCCAATTTGTTCGCAGGCAAAGGGTAAAAACATGGCTCATTTCCTGTTTCTTTTTAAACTGGTGTACTGGTGCAGTACAGAGGCGTCCCACCGGCTGCTGCTGGAGAGCACGAACAGAAACAAATCCAGAGAGAGGAGCATGTCACTGTTTGCGTAATGGCATAACCTGATAAGTCAGCTGACACTTATGTTTATTTTATAAATGTTGACCAGCGTGTGAACAGAAAGGAATGGTTGTGACCTTAAGGGCTGACTTCTTCTTCTTTAGTTTCTAGATTTTCTTTTGTCTCTTCGATGAACAAGGCTGCGTGATCAGGTATTCGAAGATGAACAGATGTTGTTGAATGCGTTTTTTTTTTTTTTTTTTCCACTCTCAATGTTGATTACTTAAACGAGATGTCCAATGCGGTATCTGATGTCAAGACTTTTATTATACAGCTTATATGAGGATTTAAAATTCATCATTATTCACATCATGATGTCTATATAACCAGTATATTGGCTTATTTTGACACATATTCTGTTTAGACCCTGCCCCACTCTAGACATTACCATCCCTGCTTGCATGAAATACATCATTGTCATTCAGCACAGCGCACCCATGCCCATCTCGGATGACCGCAGTCAGTGATAGAAAAATGCTGCTATTCTATTGGTCACCAGTAGATGGAGATATTTTTATTCTTTTATATTGCTACTGCTACTGAAGACCTATCACACAAGGACTGGCATATACACGGGAGTCAGGAAGGCTGAGCTCTGGAGGGTAAAAGTGTGCTGTTGGTGTGTGTGTGTGTGTGTGTGTGTGTGTGTGCAGAAACGTGTGTTTGTGTCTCTCGCTAATTGCTGTGCGTTCTCTGGAGAGCTCATTAGCGTCGCTACGACCTCGGGGCCTGCAGGACAGGTGTGGCAAACCACCACTGTCTTTATAGACCCATAGGGACCTGCTACATTAGTTGTCTCATTATTCACCGCAGCCCTAAAGCTGCATGGACTGTAGTATGAAACCATTGTACTGTACAATGTGGAATGACTGTGTCAGTGCCCCAAGACCCCAAACAGACTAGGGTAGGTCTATTTCTTTCCTGCACTTGCCTAACAGAATATCCCCCTAACCCCTGTCTGAAATGAGACGGTGCACAGAAGGTCAGGGAGAACGACGTGGACAATGACCTGAAACTGGTGCCAAAGCATACCTTGTATTGAGTAAAATAAACCCAATTCAAATCTGATATGACACGCTGCTTTTCACGATCAAATATAATGAGCAACAGGAGGAAAAACAGAGTCTGTCAGTGTCGGAGAAAATGTGCCATGTTAGCAATATATACGGTTTGCATCTCATAAGCCTCACTCACCATAAACCACATGTAATGTAGGCCTAAAGGGATCTCTTCAAGACATACATGTGATTTCATTCTGCCTGCCATGTCAGCAACTCATGCCGTGATGCAGCAACAGCCATCGCAAAACCAACTGTTGGACATGTCTGCTTGACAATGCAGAAATGCATCCTCGCTGTGGCTGCATGGGTGCGAATGCTGCGCATATATTGTGTTGTCCTTCATGCCGCTTCAGACATTAGCACCAAGGATGGACCTTGTGTGTAAGGTTTCTTCCAGACAATAATAGAATTAGACGGATGTAAATCTCTGATTTGACTTTTGTTGGTAATGCAGGCATGCACACAACAGTTACTCTGCTGTGATAATTTTTTATTTTTGGTGTGTTTTAGTTTGTCACTTTTTACTGCATTATACTGATAAGAAATTGTGTAGGGTCCTATAGATTCAGTCTAGATCCCCCTACAATGGTCTGTAGCAGTCGTAGGGTATGGTCTGTCACATTCCACAACACACCAACCTACAAAAACTAATTTAGTGTTTTTCCCCCTGCACATATAGACTATGTATGCCTCTTGCCCCTAACCCCCTGTGAACCCACCACCAAATGGTATGTACACAAATATTGCCCTCTTTCACTCCCTGTCAGCCTCTCTCTGTTTTCACAATAGTTCCGTTCTCTATCCTGTGGATCTATGCAGAAGCCCATTTCCTTTTTTTGGTTGTAAATACGTTCCCTAGTATGCTGAACAATGTATGTCTTTGCGTCCAGGTTTCCTTGTGTATTTTTAAGTTGATGTCATGCTGTTACTTTCTTCTTCTTCCTCTTCTTCTTCTAATTCTTTTTCTATTATTTTGAGCGTCTGAAATCATTGATGTTAAAAGAGAATGTGGTGAGGTTTAACCAATAGACTCGTCCTCAGCTTCGCAACCTTATTGTGAAAGGTTGCGGTTCTGTGTGTGTGAAAGCGAAAGATTTACAATTATAGACATGAAAAAGGTTCAAAGTCATATAGAAGTATCATTGCGATTATGATTATTATGATTACTATTATACTACCAGTATATTGTAATATTATAGATGCTTTAGTTCAAGTAACTTCTTTAATTTTTTTACAAACAACTTTGATGAAATGATTTATAAAACAGTCTCACGAGTCATGATCTTTTCGAAAAGTATGAAAACTACTGCTACAATGATTAAAATTGTGTTCTGATGAAAATAAATACAGACATATAATCTGTTTCTCTGTTGTGTTTTTATAATGTGGCATGTTTCAATTAGGATGTGAAAACAGAGAGTGCATTTTTATGTAACATGCTTTCATAAACTAATAATGGAAGGGTGAATGTTTGTACCTTGAAGAAGTGGTTGAGTTAGTGTGCAACAGACGAGGGCCTCAAAACAGTGAAAGAGTGTCTGAATCGGCAATTTCCACAACCTGTCAACATCCCACGATGATGACACAAAGAGCAATCTTATGACATATTTTCTACAGAGGTGCTGGCGCTGACAACAGCTAATGATCCGTCCCATAATGCACTCTGCTCCTGGACAACAATGATGTCATGTTCAACAAAGGTAATGTATGTTGTCACCTGCCTGAGCAAAAAAACAAAATAAAAAAAATAAAACTTGAATTTTTATAGAAATCCGTCATCTGTCAGTATTTAAGAAACAGTTCACATGTTTCACTTTTAAATCATTGCATCATTTATACTCTCATTTATTTAAAATTGTATTTACTTTGACATCATTTGCTTTTCTATCTTGGTAAATTGGGGTTGAAGAGGCTGACCTTAACAACAATAATACATAATAATTAAAGAATTATATTAAAATGTAAAATTTGTAAAAAGAAATTTTTTTTTAAAATGTTACAAAGTGATTCACATGATGCAGCATTTAAAACCAAAAAATAAAAATGAATTAATTAAATACAATTTTGGGAAATAATTATTTTAAAGAAATAAAAACTGAAATTAAAAATAAAATTAAAAAAACAAAACAAACAAACCTAAAAGTCAAGATACAATTTGAAGAATAGATTTAGTCTCTAGTCTTTTTCAAACTCCCAAACCCCTGGATCCTACACTTCCCAGAATGCACCTCCATATAACATCTCTTCATGGACACACGTCTGGTAAATGTCGATGCCAGACTCCATGAACCCTGTTTCTAATGCAGACTTTCTATGGTGTCAAAACAGTCTCATATTCACAAACAAATGTCAAGTTCTGTTGCTCATAAAACCAAATGCACAAATATATGATGAGGGATTTGTATCTGTAAATCTCTATCTGTATCTGTTTCTCTAATTCACAACTTGTGTATCATCATTTATATATCAACTTTGCATTTTTCAAAGGAAATATATTTGTGAATTCCACTTATGTGGATTCTTTTGAGACTGTTTTATCATGCTGTTTTCACATAAAATCCACAAATACTGTCTGCAAGAAATAATTATTTTTGGCAGACATAAGAAAGATCCCTGAATGAAATCCAACTTATAAGGCCAAATAAAACTCCAATGATAGTGATCATTAGTATGCAATAAGTACTACATATTATTTAAACTTCTGTACTTTATGATATTCTATAAAATCCTTAGCAAATTCCCCAGTTGTTGTATCCATCCATGTATAAGAGACAGCACATCCACAGCATGCAGTTCTACTTAAAACCATGAGATGGCTGTATCAGCGCATTAGAAGGAGTGTATGCTGGCATAACTCCAAGAGTACAAAAATAGACCATGAAAAAAATGCAGGCAGCATAACCACAGGGATCATGAATAAATGCTATATGGGCAGTTATTGTGCTGAACTCTTCACATCAGCAGAGGGATTATATACAATATCCACTGGGTGTGTATTACTTCATTAAATATATACCACACTCTTTATTTATTTATGTGTCTATACACCTCCACTCTGAGGTGAGTTAAGCCAGAGGAGTGGACATATCTGCAATCATGCATCGTGAAACCGCTGACCAAGACTTGCTGAGGGCAGTCAGGTCAATGGCGTACACACTCATCTTTTAAAATGTAACGTCAGTGCATTTATTCAGCTGTTTATCACTGACATATGGAGCGAATCGCTGACTCTTCCGAGTTTGCATAATAACGTTCGAGGCCATGGCCGTGTCCATTCATACTTTTTTGTGGCCCATTAACTGTGTCACCCTGCCAGGATTAAATTATTGTGGGTCAGTGAGATGCTGCCTGAGCTTTATTTTTTTCACTAGTAGGCTCTATTGCATACAGACAAGCTCAAAACTCAGCGCTATTGTAACGGTGGATTATAAAACTCAGGGACAATAACAAATTGCATATATTCCACTCTGTGCTAGTAGCCCTTCCACTTCGGATTAAACCCTCATTTCTATTTCAGCTTGTTGGGGCAGATGAGCTCATCTGACTAATCCTCAACTAGCCCGCCAATAGTCAGCATCCAATATATTCCGCCTGTCATTCAGACCACACACTGTGTGAGCGTGTGTGTGTGTTATCGAAAGGCCATGTATTTTTGGCATGCAGCACTACAGATTAGTCACAGGAGAATAAAGAGTAGGTCATTGATGCAGATTTTGAAATCAACAGCAATCCATTAGATACATTGAATATTTTTACTTTTAAAAAATGAGTTTATCAGTATTTCATGTTAGGAGATCTGGAGTGCAGTCGGTCAACTCTGTGCTGCCATATACCCACCAACAGAGGTCACTACTACGCAGGCATTAAGGGAAATATAAGATTGCTCTCAGTTATTAAAGGGAAAAATGTCTTTAACAGACAACGTGGCTCTTGAAAAATTGTTATAGAGAATTACTAACTAATAGAGAGCCTGCACATGTGTGTTTTTGCTATAAATCCCAAACTGTCCTTAAATCAAAAGGCAGAAACTGGGCTGAGTGGCTGGACCACTGAACCAAGCTGAGCTGAGCTGAACTGAGCTGAGCTTGGCTGAACTGAGAGTTTTTTTTGTTCCCCCTCTTTCCACCAGCCTGCATGCTGCTGATTGGTTGTCAGCTAATCCTTCAGAACAGCCATTTGTCAGTTCTGCTGGGAGCTTTTTAAGTGCGTAGGAATAACATTTTACACGAGTAAAGTGTAGTTTTACTTTGGCATACATTACTTACTTTGTCTCTCATGGAGGTGTTGCTACTTGTGTGTTTATTGTGTAGGCTTGTGAGAAGAGTTGAGGAAAGCCTGGTTTAATATTTCACAAAGTTAAACCTTTTGTAGTCCTTACATAACGGCCCCTCGTAACAGTTTTTAAGCCAAGTCTCTGGCGCATCATCCTGTTTTTTTTTCCTGTTTTTGCAGCAGAGTGTGTGTGTGTGTGTGTTGGTTTCATAACAAGAGGGAGGGGAGGAATGCAACGTTAGGACTACGGGGATTTAAAAAAATATGATATACCTCTGTGGAAATTCCAACACATCAGACACAGCAGTGTCATTCACGTCATTGCTGACATGTGGAGGGAAAGAGTGAAGCTATTGATTGGTCTGCACTATTTGTGATCCACGGGCATCGGTTTTGGTCACTAGTGTGGCTCAGGGCTTAATGGATGAGGCGTAATTAAACAGATGCTTAGTTGATTAGATGTGCAGAGTTGCGCACCGGGTTGTAAAAGGTTGCCTTTGACAGCGTGAGTGGCATCGTGGCAAGTGTCAGTCACAGCCAGAGAAGCCCAATTACACTCTAATTGTTTCCTATTGTCCCTCGGTTACTGATGAGGTGCATCCGATCTGCTGGTCTCCTGAGAGGGAAACCACCACTGGCAGTTAAATGTAATGACCTTAAAGAGGACCTATTATGCTAATTTTCAGGTGCATACTTGTCTTTTAGCTTTTTACTAGAACATGTTTACATGCTTTAATGTTCAAAAAACACTTTATTTTTCTCATGCCGGCTGTGCTGCAGCAGCTCTTTTCACCCTCTGTCTGAAACGCTCTGTTTGAGCTCCTGCTCCGCTCTCCCAAAAAGCCCAGTCTGCTCTGATTGGTCAGCTAGCCCACTGTTGTGATTGGTCAACCGAACCAAACTCTTGGGATTCCACTCCAGCTCCACTCAAACTGGCTTTGTTTGAGGGCGTGCCAAACTATCCGCTAGGCAGGTATTATGCAAATGTTTTACTTGGTGACATCAAGGGACTTCAAGCACGGTGTTTCAGGCAGTTCAGGAGCAGTGTTTCTGTGGGGGAGAGTAACTCCCTTTGGTGTGGACTTTGGGCTTTGTAACTTTGCAGACCTTTTACATGCATAAAAAACTATGTAACACACTACAGGAAAGGGAAAAAGCACAAAGGCACAATAGGTCCCCTTTAATTTAAAAAAAAGCCTAACAGGTTAATCTAAGGAGCTGTCTTGAGAATACTTGCCATTAAATTCACCAGTCTATTGTTTCTGTGATGTGTATTACACAATAAAGTGAAATGACAGGCACCAGGGAATGTTTTCTAGGCTCTTCTCCTGCTTGATTTAACATCATTATCACTCAATATTGTGCAATGCAACCGTGACACCTCCTCCGTGGGTCTTGGGACAGAGAATGAAAGATGCAGTTGGAATGAAAATACTGCAGACATGCAGTCCAAAGCATTCAAGGAGTGGATTGTACATAGTTGCCAGGCAGAAGCACTCTCTCCAGCATGCATCCCTCTCTCATCAGTTGAACACTCTCTGACATGTGCCTGCTGTATTCACACCCCCACTCAATTTACATCCACATTGGGCATATGAGAAGAAATAATTAGAAGAACCCATTTAGAGCTTTTAACACTGTCTCGCTCTGGTTTTCGGTCTTTCTCCCTCTTATACTCTCATTCCCACCCATTAGTTTTCACTCTTTCTGTGTCCTTGTCTGTCTCCATCTGGACCGTACGTCATTCACATTGAAACACATAGGGTGCCTTCACATTCATGGTACAAAAAAAGGCAAGGAAATATGGAGAGAACATTGGGGTTTTTGCAAGTGGATCTGCGTCCTAAGAATGAACTTTACACTGTATTTATGAATTATATAATGATGACTGCTTGGTCGGGAGGAACAGACAATGTTGATGTTGAATAACACCGGGTTCTTGAATATACACTGCTCATTAGAACCATATACCCGATGGAGCAGACATCCTATTTAGCAATATAATGCGGTTTTCAACCGCACTGCATATGCCACAAGCTTTCGAAATCAAAGAGGATGCTTGCATGGATGGTGCCAAGTGTGTTTACATATCTGTGTGTGCTAGTGTGTGTTGTGCCCTCTGTCACAGGACTGAACTGAGACAGAGGATGTACAGTACCCACCAGAGGACCAGCCTGAAGCCTTTTAAGCCTCTGCCATTGAGACTTTGCTTGGACTGAAAACCCTTCTTTTCAGGCTTCTTCTCAGTGCAGTTGTTTGGTCCATATCAGAATTTGACAGCGTTGAAACCAGCCTAAACGAACCAAATCAAACAACAGTTTCATTTGAACTGCACCAAACCGGTTCGGAATAAAAAGGTTCACAGATCTGAAGTGCATGTATGCATAAGCAGTCGTGGAATATATACATATATATACATTTACTCATGTACTATACAGAAATATAATTTACCTACTTTACTTTACTTCAGTATTTCTGGTATTACATTATACTTCTAATATTGTACTTTTTACTCCATTACATTTATTTGATAGCTTTAGCTAGTAAACTCCAGCTGCAACATTAAAGGTGCAGTGTGTAGTATTTGGCGGCATCAAGGGGTGACTTTGCAGATTGCAACCAACTGAAACTTCTCCCGTGAGCCAAGCGGGTTGAACACATAAATGTAAAGATGCAAATGGCCCTATCTAGAGCCAGTGTTTGGTTTGTTTGTTCTGGGCTACTGTAGAAAGATGGCAGAGTCGAGGAGGACCCGCTCCGTATGTCGATATAAAGTGCTCATTCTAAGGTAACGAAAACACAACGATGATTATTACGACTGTGATTATACACTAAAGATGTATTTATTAATATTACATTCCAATTCTGCCAATAGAGCCCCCTAAATGCTACATACTGTTCCTTTAAAGTGATTTGCACATTAATACACCACTAATTATAATGCATTAATATTATAATTTGATTCTGAAATGGGCCATTCTGCATAACAAATACTTTTACTTTAGGTACTTTAGTATATTTTTATGCTAATACTGTACTTTTGTGCATTTACTTAAGATTTTGAATTCAGGCCTTTTACTTGTAACTCGTCATTTTACACTATATTATTGCTACAACTCCGAATACTTCTTCCACCACTGTGCATAAGCAGGCATAGGTTCTGGGTGAGCACTGGAATAAATAAAACAAAATTGACTCTTCTAATAATAAAATGATGCACTCACCCAAAAGGGTGGTCATCAGGCAAAAAGGTTTTAGATGTAACTTTTTGCTGCAACTCAATGTGATGTCATCAGACAATACGATGCTTTGGCCGATCACATACGTGCAGGCTTACATTGCTGGATTCCACGATTCGCGTCAGCAAAGGTAAAAGACTGTTGCTGTGATGTAAAATCCTGTCTAGCATTACAAACAGTTGTGCAATGTTTAATCTTCTGGTAGGCCTATAAATGTCTGGACGCCGTACTCCATCTTCACTTCCTGGATCGTATTTCTTTGTCTCACCAGTACCTGAAGCAACACCCACACCAAAACAGCTCCTTCGGTTTTTAATGCAGCGCTGTTTTCAGTCTGAATGCACCGTAAGCAACTCTTACATGCTTGTCATGTGACCTTCAGAACTCGCATGTGACCTCAACCAACATCATGTGACCTCATGGTGTAAATACAAGCCCCACAGGAAGAGCGGTGGTCGTTGACGCCAACTTTCGTAGAGGCCGAACGGCAGTTCTAGAACCTCCATGTCGCGCCATGTGATGCCATTGAGCCCAACAAGACTTTTTCCTATAGACTTACATTGGGAAAGAGACGTCTGTAACTCAGACAAAACGTTATTGGTTTGTCAAGAGGTTTTTTTTTTGCATTTTTGCCAAGCTACCAAAAATAAATCATGCAGTAAACAGCAAGGAAGAAATAGCTCAAAACAATAAAACACATTATGTAACCTGGCTGAACTCCAACAACAAAGATGTACCGTCTGGTGGAACAAACTGTGTGACACACAATCTTGCCTATCGTTTGTTTCTCTATGCTGTTAAGGAGTTTATGAGAGTATTGTTTGTTCGCTATTCAGCAAGGTATGATGGTACTTGCAGGCAATTAGATGACTGGAACAATACCAGTTATAGTTCTTGTTTCCCATGATTACTGTTGCTGTGACGACCAGCAAACATATTGAAACAGCTTTGTGATCAGTTTTATGTCTGTGCATTAGTTGCAGAGATCCAGGGTGTGCATAGCTTGGCGAACGACTGGAAGCAACAGTTATCCTAGCTGTGTCAAAGGTAGTCTCTGTATTTGTGCACATGTGCAAATTTCCCTTCTTCACATCTGCCACAACTGGAAACACAGCAGGAACACTCCCCCATAACAAAGAGCTTACCGTTTGGTCCCATTTATCATCAGTCATCAACTGGTCCACAGGCTGGAAATGTGTTTCATAACTGGATAGTTCAGCTGATCTGATGGGATTATCAAAGGATGACATAGAGCCAATGAGAGTCAGTGGCATTATTAATAAGCCAACATGTCATTTTTAGGAATCTACTGGTGAATAGCTAGGAGATACATCGTAGGTATAGTGTAAGGAGCTCGGGGAATTGGTGCCTATTCTCATATCAAATTGCGGATTGTAAACAAATTTGCAAAAAACATCTCTCCCTGTAACCCACATATTTCCAAAATTATAAGTAAATCCAGGCGGAAACACACAGACAAAATGTGGCGAAGACACATACTTCTCCATCACCATTAACAGATCTTCTGTGCTCATGTGTGTGTTGCCCCAATGAGGTAATGATGGGATCCAGACATCTGTCACCTACCACACACCCACATTCCTCATTCCCATCATCTCATCACCATGGTAGCACTTCAAAGAGCCGGCCTGAAGCTCTAATGTGCCATTATAAGAGACACGTATTGAAGACTTGTCATACAAACACTGACACATTGCGAACATATAAGTATGTTTTAGCATTTTTGCAGCGACTCTAAAGTGATATTAGGTCTCAAAAATGCATTGATAGGTGAATGGATAATGCATGGAGAAATCAGCTGTGGCAGTTATTTAATGCATCTGAGAATATGCATTTCAACCAACAGTACAAAAATGACTCTTCTAAAAGCAACTCTTTCTGTCATACTTCAATTTTAGAGTGTTTATGCTGTACTTACAAAAGTTTGCATGTCATTGTGGCACAATGGCGAGCAGGAGCCACACGCCATCAAATTCTTCTCCCCAATGAGACTGTGTGCCTCCTGAGATTTAAAATCTTCAAAGCTTGAAGAAGAAATTCCGTCCAATTACTGAGGTGTTATAAATCCCCTTATTCCAATCCCTCATTTTCTTACTTTCTGCCACTTTTGGGTCACAAACGAACACATAAACACGTGAAAAAGCACAGAGCAAGACCACCGGATCAGATTCTGCTCTTTGAAGCGCCTCTTTACTTTTCCTTACCACAGCGCTCGCCAATGAACAAGATGTTTTAACTTCGGCGTTCAGCTGCAGTTAATTTTGTGATTACTGTTACAGCTAAGCCAGTGTGCACGCTGTATCACACTCCCTGTAGAGGTCACAGATGGGATGGACAGAAGATTGAAAAGTTAGTGGGTAATGGGGTAAAATATTGTCGTATGCTGTGGGACGGCTAGTTTTACAATCCCCCACACACACACACACACACACACACACACACACATGTATGTATATAAGCAGACAAACAGACACATGCAGATGCAATACGCAGTTTTTTGTTGTCTTAACAAGAGTCGAGGGATTTAATTCACTGCCACACATACCCATGTCTCTCTCACACGCACACACGCATGCACGCATTCACACATGCACACGCATACACAGGTCACATAGAGCATCAGTTATTAGACCCAAATGGAGCTGAACCCTGACTGATAGCATCTGTTTTTAATACCATCTGCCTCAGACATCAACCGGCTGGCCGATGATGATGGGCTGACTGTGTCTACTACGATAAATAGACCGGGAGCATTAACGGTGAGACTTGCGTAATGTTGTTTCCGCAGTGCAAAGGAATATGAATGCATATTTGTTTTGTTAAATCAAGATATACTCAACTGTTAAAGGTTGCTCTTGACAACTTGTAAGTTGGTTCCTAAAGGCCCAGCACCAACACATGGATCGGTTCATTGTCCTTTTTCACAGAAGATATTTTGACATGTCACAACAGGAAAAGTACAAGAGTGAATAATAAGATTAATGATGGCTGAATTAGCTGCTTCAGTTTCAGGCTCCTTGTCACACTGTAATGGCTTACTGCGACACTTGAACCGAACAGAATCAACAGTAGTGTTATGTGTAACACCTGTGCTTTTCCTACTATGACCAGTTAAGATATCCGTGGTGAAAAAGGCCCATAATGAGATGTTCACACAGGCTGTTGAGAACTCATGACGGGATCAACATGAGGATATTTTTATGTGATAAACTGCACAAATCATAAAAAAAATCATAGAAACATGTTCAATATCTGAAGAAGGAAAAATTGCTTCGAACACAGGGTGCATATGATTAGCTATTCACAACTAGTGATCTGGTCAGAGGGAGCCCTGATTTTAGTGAGGTCTCACTGTTGAGAAACATATATCAGGTTTAGAGTTCACTCTGTTCCTTAATGAATAGCAGAAAATCTTCTGAGGCTCTGGTAAATCAATTTGACTTGTGTAGCCTGGCAATAAAGCTCAGCTGTGGCCTTCTTTAGCTGAAACACAATGCAACATCACCTTAACGTGACCAGTGAAATTTGGCAACCCTTTCAGTTGTTGAAATGGTAGAAAATTCAGAATTGTATATCCTTCTGCATAGATAATAAATCACTGTGCATTTTTTTCTTTTTTTTGCATCTGACAAGCTTGACTACCTGGTTTGTATGTCATTCTCTAATACCTACTAGTACCTAACAATAATAAGAATACATTTGATCTTAAGCAACTTAAAGGGACTATTTGTAACTTTCAGAAATGCTTCTTAACAGCGACACCTGTGGCCATGAAATCAACGAAAGTCAGCGTCGGGCTCGCGCTTGCTCGCTCTCAATATACCTGAACGAGCATCACTCAAAACAGTGAGGCGACACACGTCAGCTAAAACCACAATATCACTCACAGTAATGTTAGCTGACCAGACGAAGGTCTCTCCATGAACATGATTTAGATCTGATCCTAGTGTTGGCTTTTCCTGCCTAAGTGCAGGCTGAAGCAGCGGGGCTCTGCAGCGTGTCTCCCTGCTCTCTCCGCCCGCAGCCGGAGAGAGCAGAGGAGACACCGGCACCCGGTCGGTAACGAGAAGACAACGTAAATCTCTGTAGAGCTCCGTCACTTCACAAGACACGGGAAAGCTCTGTTGGTCTGGAGGAGCTGCAGCAGTTATTTCTGCACAAACGTCCCCTGTGCATTCACTAGATATTCTCAGAGCTAAACTAACTCTTCTGCAGTGTGGAGTGAGCGCGCGTTCACGTCTAGATGTGGAGCGAGTTGAGCTGTCTGAGTGAAGGCGAGCAGGCAGAGGAGGAGGGTACAGCGGCTACATGCGAATGCGCATATGCGAGCGTGCATGTGTGCCGACCCGCTACATTTATACGCTTACAAAGTTACAAATAGTCCCTTTAAAGCTAGGTTTGGTATTGTTCTGCAAAAAAACTTTTTTGTTACATGGAAATTATCATTACATCCCGACAACAATTGATAAATCAAATGCTCAAAAAAAAAAAAAAGACAAAAGAAAAACGGGCTGTCAGTGTTGCCAACTTGGTGACTTTCTCACTAGATTTACTGTACCAAATTTTAGTAGTTTCTTATATCATTTTTTAAAAACGTACTCAGACCATGTGATTCCCTAATAGCAGAGAACTTGATTAAATGCCTGGTGTTCATTTGACAAGCCACAGCTCTCATACTGTGGAGGCTGTATGCTGCGTTTGCCCAGGAAAACACCAAAGGGACATCTGCCACAGAAGTAATCAGCTACTGTGGCCTCAGGGGCACTGCTTCTAACAATGAATCACATACTGTAAATAACATACCAAAGAGAGTGAGTAACCATCATAATAGGAAATGAAACAATCGGTCACGAATCTAATTCTCTGTCATGAATGTTTATAATGATGACGTTTATCTTTCAGCCGTCATATGACTTCCTTTAAGCATAACCGTCCCCCGAAACACCCTCACACATACAAATTTATGCACTTTTTCAGACTTCACACAGTTGATAACAGGATATTAACCTAATAAGAGGGGTGGCACGACTGATCCTGATTAACTCATTAGCAAAGGCTGAACCTTCACCTTAAATTGAGGCATGAAACGGGTGCAGGAAAGAAGGAGCGTGACATAGAATATGGCACATTGTGTAGAGCAAAGTAAACCTAGAAATATCTTTCTGTACATCTAAAATACTCTGGATGGTTACACGTAGGCCTACCTACATGTCTATCCTTGGCTAAAGGGTGTAATCCATAAATATATCACATGATAATGGAGCTTAAAAGATATTGCATGATAAATAGGTGCTGTTCATGAGAGGATAGAGCTGTGCTGCTTTTGATAATGTCAACATTATCTAGCTAATCACCGCGCTACAGAAGACAAACAATGATTAATTATGTTTATTTGTGCCAGAAAAAGAAGCCCCATGCAGTCATTTTATTGAGTCTTGACATCGCTCAAATCATGCTGATGATGCTACGACAATATTACGACCAATATGCATGCAACAGAAGCATGTCTTCAAAACAGATTAAACCAAGCAATACAATATTTGTTTGCTTTACTTGTAAGCAACACAAAATGAAACGTACACTGTAAAAATTCAAAAGTTGAGAAAATTCAAATTTTCAAGGCAACAATTTAATGTAATTTTTTAAGTTTACATTTAAGTTTGTCCACCTTGGAATTTTACAATTTTGTTTAACTTTTTTTATATGTGAACAATGTTTCTAAACAACTTAATTTGATGAGCTAAGTGAATTATCAGTTGGACATTTAATCAACTCATCATTTGAGAAGAAGACGGGACTCTGTTCTGAATGATTATAGGCTTATGTGATAATTGAAGTTGACCTGACTTGAACATTTTTACAGTTTGATAGGTACCACCTCCTACTCTGTCAGAAGGTTGACTGTTTAAGACCCTGAATTATACCTATAGCTTTATTTTTATCCATTCATTACCCATTTGTTTTTCCATATACAGTACAGCTGCTCAGTCAATCAATAGGACATGGCCTCCGTGGACATTACGAAGCATAATTTGTGATGCATCATCACTACTTTTTCCCGCGTGCCAGAACAGTTAACGTCAGAGTGTGAAGGAGTGCTGGTGTGATGCATGCCAACCAAAGGTATTCTTAAAGATATATTTCCAGTTTGCTCCATTTGATTACAGCATTAGTACCTTTTTTATGTTTTGGTTATGCATCCTCTGCCCTCACTACTGTATGTACAGTAGGTGTACAGCTATGCAGCGAGAAAAACACACTTCCAATGAAAGTTTAAGCAGGAGTTGGCCTTCAAAGTTTTTATTGGAAGCAAATATGAAACTGTGGAAACAGTATTGAATAATACATCACAAATTTAATGATACAAAATATAAAATCAAACAAATTCAGAAACAGTATAGACCGACTGTCAAATGATTTACATCGTCCTATAGGAACAAACTAATTATCACCAGTGAAATAAGTCCCTTCAGGAACACTGGATTACTATGGTTGTATTTTTACTAGAATAACTGATCTAGTCAACAAGAGTAAAAATAAAAAAGGGTAAAACAGCTACCTAAAATGTCTGTTTTAGCAAATAGGCTCAGACAGCTGATGGCAGAAAAAACTAATCTAATATCTAAAATCACATACAGCAAAATAGCGACAATAAATTGAGTACCTACATACTGTATAATGGTCAAACAAGGATTTTTAGAGGGTGGATAAAAGATGCTTGTTAATATTTGCTTGGAGGATGGAGGATGTAACGATGTCCTTTAAACTGCTATGGAAACCAGTAGTGGTTGCTACTAACAACAGAACGTTTAACTGAAATTAACTGGTGCTGGCAGAATAATGGATACACAAATACACAAATAAAATGACATTACACAGAGAGATGGATACCGTAAACCTAGTTATTCTGAAGTCAAGTGGAATGGTAGTGAAGCATTCTTAATGCAAAGAAAATCTAATACTGAAAAAGCACAGATGACCTGATTGCAGGAGGTTCAATCAGCTTGATAGGGTTTTTTGTTTGTCTTCCCATACATCACCTTGGCAGGCAGCGACGGTCATTTTTTTTCCATTCTTTTGATATTGTTATCTTCCTGGCATTACTTTATGGCAATTACATATTTTTGACAGTGAGGCCAAATTTGGGCTCATCTTGGATGTGCTTAATGTTTCATTGTGTCCATGTATAACGAGACAAGATTTCTCATTGATTACATGCAATACTGTTGTTACATCTTACATCAGCTCTGCACACAGGTGCTGTCAAAATGCAGCTGTACATCAGCAGGCGAAGCCGAAGTCAGCAAGGCAAGAATCCATAATGTGTGAAGTAGTATTAGTGAAATACAGTTCAAAGCACACCACTGGAAGCTAATGCACTCCGGAGCATCTACAGCCTATTTGATCTGACTCAGACTGAGCTGTTTGCAGCATCTTGTGTGTGTGTATACATGCTACATGACGTAGTTTAGCACAGCCAATTACGGCGTCTTTCTATGAGACAGCTGAGCCGAGCAGCACTGTGACGCCAATAGAACTTTTTCACAGCAGACATTTTGACATTTTGTCACAGCAGGAAAAGCACAGGTGTATTTAATAACATAAAGGATGGCTGTATTCCACTTAGGGAGGTCCTGGTATTGTGCATGCTGGCTTACTGGAATAGCTTACTGGGACACTTTATGGAACTGAGCCATTGTTAATGTTATCAATTTCTTGCTTCCTGCGCTTTTCCTGTTAGGACAAGTCAAAATGTCTGCTGTGAAAAGGGTCTATGACTGATGGTTACATCAAGTCTGTTGGCAAAAAAATATATATATCGATGTTCAACTGAACCAAACTGTGTAGTATTTAATGTGAAAGGCATCACTATTTCACTTATGTCTTGATACATCAATAGGTTTGTCATGCGTAACTACTGTAATACAGGCAGCTCAAATTAATTGCACACCAAGAGGAAAAAACTGAGAGAAAACATTTTGGCAGAGAAACGCATGACCCCTCGACCTAGAATGTAATTCATTCTCAGAACCAATTGAATTTAAAAGGAGGATGAATGAATAAAACAGATGTTTACTCAGTGTTATAAAAATATGAACTGGTGTTACGAAATACTTCTAAGCGGCTTGGTGAGTAAAAATAGCGACGTTTGTGTTTGCTTTGACCCCTACTGTGCTACTCACAGTGCAGCGCACCCCGTCCCAGACCTTCTAAATATCACAGTTTGGCTTTCTCCTCACTGTTTTCATTTGCAGTAAAAGGGCTTTTCACATATCATTAAACATTCAATTCATTACTCCAAAGCTAGATTTTAGGTTTTTATTTGATACATAAATCACCTGCATTATAATGTGCCTGCTGCTAAAATTGATGTTTAAAGAATTTTTTTTAAAAATACACTTAAAAACAATTAAATCTAAATAACCTACCTAATTTTTTTTTGCCTGATATATATATATTTTTTAATTTAATTAACCATATTATTACGAAGCTGTAATGTAATGTAATATGCTAATGTAAAAGGCTACCGTCTTTTCTCTGAAGAGCGCTCACAAAGGAGGACACAGAAAGGATCTGAATGATTTCTATTTCTGTACATCTGTATTAACCTTACCAATTTATTTTATTTGTCAGTTGAATCTAATCAAAACACATCAGAAAAGAAAATGTGCTGAGGTCAAGTAGACCTGCATGGCGTCATCCCCGGCTGATGAATTTCCCTTCAGCTTCTGAGAATCTCAATTTTCTTTTAGCATAATAAGGAAATTAACCGTCCACCTTCGCTCTCTGTCACTCATTCTTTTTATGTATTATAATAGATGCACTTCATTCTCTGCTTTTCTGTCTCTGAGTCAGTCGATCTCTTTCTGCTAGTTTGTGAACTTCCCCTTTATGTGTGTGTATGGGCTCACATGTAGTATATACACTGGGTGATCTGTGTGATTGTGAATGTAATGCAAAGGGCCGAGGGTAAAGCCTCCTGGACGAGTTCCTATTTCTTCTGCTTGCTCTATTGAGCCACCAGTTAAGCCCACCCAGATCAGTGCGTCAACAGGAGATTCCAGTCAGTTAAGCTGCCGTGGGTGGACGCCTACCCGTCAAGGCTGAGCGTCTGAGTCTGTGTCACATACTTTTCCACCCAGAAGTGGAAACTTTATCACTTATCCAGTCCTTATCATACACAGTCTGCAGTGTTACTATCAGTGTTTACCATCAGAGAGGCCGATGAGAGGTCCCAAGGTCAGGCTATTGTTATGTGTTGGGTGGTCGACAGAAGGCAGAGCTGTGTTACGAGTAACTCTCCATGGCAGGTGTCTAAATCACCAAGGACACCCCTAATATTCATGTCCTCGAAAGCTCCATCTGCCGTTTTTTAAATGTAAACAAAAATATTAAAGGATTTTGTGTGTTTTTTCCGACATAGTCCTCATCAAATCATAGCACATTTATTTAAAAACACTCAAAAGAGAGGTATGTGGTAAGGTCTAATTCAGTTAGGAGTTTTGAGTTGCAATGACCCCTTTAATTCAACATTCAAGATCCAACCAGAAATCCCACAGATTCAATAATGAACCATTTGGTAGTCAATAGCAAAAACAGACAAAGACTTCCCCCAAGAATACAACATTTATTATAGATTATGCAGGAACACAGAAAACAAGAAAAATGTGGTTAGTTCACAGGATTGATTGATAATTTCATCACAAGATACAAATAAATACGGCGTGTGATATCACCATCACGTACACTAAACAATATAAGATATTCAAGATATTCCAGATAACCTAACATACACCAAGGAAATGCTACACTAAAGCTTAACCTAAATATAGGCTACACAAAACAAAGGAAATGCATCAGGCTTCACCCATTGTAGTCCAGTAGAGGGCTGTAGCCTGTGTGAGTTAGAACAAAGGTTACGATATTTAACACTATTTCTATAAGCAAGGGGCCCTGTCGCTCCTACGCCACTTGTGCAGGTGTAAGATGATGGACAGCGGTGAGTGTTATATACTGTGGGGTTGTACGTATTTGTGTAGACACGTCCTGATTGGCCTGCTACAATTATGCAAATTTTTAGTGGACAAATGCATGCTAGTGAGGAGAGCATTACCCGTAGAGTCCAGGAGAGGCCTCCGTCTGTGCGTGTAGAACAAGGGTTACTATATCGTAACTTTCGTTTGCCATTTATCGTTTGTGTTTTTTTTAATTTTATTTTTTCTTCTTTCAGGCAGAGCAGAAAAAAACAATCTCCAGCGGAATTATTTTTGCTCGGCATCTATGACATGCCTCCCCACTGACGTCCAGATTAAATTGAATGTGTATGCACTAAGTTGGATCAGTTTTAGCCTGATCTGAGTTGGCCTTGACGAGCAGCTGCGTTCTGACCTGTCATCAACTATGATGAAATTTGGCCTGCCCTCTGTGATTGTGTCTAAGTAACGAGGATGGATGCCTAAAATGGGAGACTCCAGCGACCGTTACGTCATGCGAGGTGAGGGTGATATGACAGACGGAGACAGCTGAAGGCACCAGCAGGCTACTTTTCAGTGGCCTGGTACTGTAATGAGGTTATCAGTGGAAAAGCAGATAACACAACTGTTCTTTAAATGTAACAGTCAATAGAATTAATCCTCTGGAGCGTGTAATTTCATGGCAATATATGAAAACAGTTCCACACACAAAATCTAAATTGTCAACCTCATGGTAGTGCTATAGGAAGTCAGGGGATCAACAGAGTTCATTCTGGATGAATATCTGTCTAAAATGTCATGGCAATTCATCTAATAATTGTTGAGATATTGCAGTCTGGTCCAAAGTGGACTGACCACTGCCATCCCTAAAGCCTCATTGGTAACATGCTTAAAAACAAATATGCAATTAAAATATGCAGATTCACTTTTAAGAAGGAGATCGTAAGAGCAAGAATTGTAATTGGAAATGTAGGAATTTCAATTGTTCATTAAACTTTAAACTGACCTCTGTAAAGATCTATATGTATGTATTTGTTTTCTTATCTACTTAAAGCCCCTGAAAACATGCATATATAAATACACATTTCTCTATAACATTAATTATTCATTGTAACATCAATCAAAGTTTAGAAAAATACTTTGGTATGTGTTATTTATCAAGAGTTTAGGCTGTTATAAATTCAGCAAATTTACTTCATGAGGACTGTGTGGGTGTGATTTGATCAGCTTTGATTGACAGGGCTCTGGAAACAAATTAACAAACATTTGTCATCATATTAAAATCAGATTTGTTGCCAGAAATGTGTGATGTCCCCTTTTTCCAATTGAGTGCTTTCTACATCAACCCAGAGAGAAACGCACAAACAAAAAAAACTTGAATGTGAAATTCACGACTGTGATAGAAAATGATGTGTACATGTTGGACCCCATCATTCATTGGAAGCTGATTGAGAAAATATGTCACAGCCTATAAAGTGTCGTTTGGGTTTCCATAATGTCTTTATTTATATGGTGAAGCTTCAGATAAATATATAGAGAAACCTCACCTTAGGTTTCCATTCATCTGATACCTGATTGCAGCACAAAAAATCCTTTATTCTAGTGGGTGTAACTTTTAAATTTAATGGGGCAACAGTTATAATTGAAAGCCCTTTTTATGCAAACAGCCTCGCAAATTATATGAAACAGCCTGATGATGAAACCAAGTGAACAAGTGGAAAGGATAAAAGACAAATGGAAGAAAGTGAGAACTTGCAGCAGTGAAATCAAATCAAACAGAAGCAGGAAGCGAGGTCAAATGGGTCAGAAATGGAAAACGCTGACTCAAAGGTACAAAGGGGAGACGGAAAGATGAAAAACAGAGACACCTTCTTCACCTTAACTGGTGGCATCATCCTTGCTGCTTTTTCGTGAGTGCTCTGTTTTCTTCCAGCACTGATTCTACCTCCAGCGAGAGGCACTGAGGGGAAGCCAGCAATTAGTGCTGATAGATTTAATTACCTGAGTTGTCAACCTGCGGTGCGACTGTAAAAACAGCCTCCGGTCATCCACACCTCTAAAAACAGGAGGCATGGGGCAGAGGAGATGAGGAGCCGCAAGGTTAATTGAAGGTTGATGAGATCTTTCATGCCTGAGGCAGAAAGCACATATTAATGTTTAATAAAACAAGATACCATGACTCAGTCCTCATGCCTGTGACATTCATGGCTGGTCTTTGCTGAAACTAGTTAATTCATCAGGCCATCGCAAGTTTATAAAGCCTTATGAGCCACTTACTCATGCATCGAAACAACCTTTTGGACTCGTCAGGCACGGTCGGTCACACATGCATGAAATTAACAATCGCCTCCCGTTCAAAAAACATACGCTTCTGGTTGCGAAGGAAATTTGCATCTTCGGATTTGTGTGGAGTTGAACATTTCAGGTGAATATCGCCTATAGACCTTTTATATCCATTCTGTTGCTAGGGCAACAGCTTTGGTCCAAGTTCACTTCCTCTCAGCTACTGCATTAACAAACATCGCAACACAGCTTTGTTGAATACTTGATCCTGATTGGTCAATCAAAGCGTCGGTCTGTTATTTCTTTATAGCAGACCCTAGGTATGTATAACAGAGCGTTGCTATGGACACAGTTCTGATCTCGGACTCTGGTGGACCATTTTTCTGTCAAATTATTGATTTCTGAAGTAAGTAGGTGTGTAATAAGCGGGATAATGAACAGAGGGTCATTGCTTGCTGTACAAGTACCGCGTGTCATGAGGATGCATTTTAGCTTTTTTGCATGTCAACAAAACTACGGTAACGTCCGCAGTTAGGTTGAGGCAACAAAGCCACTTAGTTAGGTTTAGGAAAAAACGTCATGGGTTTGAAATACGTATGTAAACTAAGTAAAATACATACAGAAACAACCAACATAACTAAGGAAAACACGTGACAAACATCACTAAACAACACGTGACAAACATCACTAGCATAACTTACAAAACATCGGTCTCGAGCAAGACCGCTTATGACCCACCTACCCACTCGCCATAAAAGGTCTTACTTGCTTTTTATTCTATGTCACTAGCTCTGAGCATGGCATATTTACGCGGATGCATTTACATTGGAAATACAGACTGTATGACGTACAAATGACACGTCAAAATCAAGAAAGGCGTTCCTACTGCCAGCTAAATGCCTTGTGCATTATCATGGCATTCGTGCTCCTTTTTGTACAAATTTGAAAAGGTCTATACTGAGTCATATTTGAAACTGCAAATTTTTGATGGTGAAGCAGCGTGTGGATCAGTTTTCTGTCACCAGGTACTGTAATAGACAAATCTAAATGTGTTTGCACATGTTCTCTGTATGCATGCGTTCCATAGTGCCCGCTTGTGTATTACTTGAGTTTATTGTGTCTGTGCAGGTTTTGCTCAGTGCTAGATTAACTACTGATTTCCCCTTGGTAGAAACAGTCTCACTCTTTGATTAACATGTTAGAATTCAGGCTGACAGAGAAGATCCTGAACACATGCTGCAGCCATATCCTACCCTCTTCCTCTCCTTCCCTCCTTCAGACGACATCAGTCATCATTAGGGAATGAGGTACAGGTGACATCAATAATTACCTTTAACTATTTTGATGAGATGAATTTCCTACTACGATTTCTGTGTGTGTGTGTTTGTGGGTTTGTGTGTGTGTGTGCGTACGTAAGCACACAAAACCATTTAGCCATTTCGGTGTGCATGTGTGTGCCTCTCTGGGCACTAATTAATTCAATGTCAATTTAACTGGCTGGTATTCCTATAATGAAATACTCTAGAGGAAGAGTCAAAGTTTAATTTATCATCTCTTAACCTTAAAGTTTGACTCATTCAATAAGA